>NC_092353.1:6607579-6907579 GCF_963676685.1 Mytilus edulis
TCATGTACCAAGATATGTAACAAAAACTCTTATTGACATCTCTGATGACAGTGTTAAACAAAACAGATTCTTTTCTCACATAAAATGCAACGGCTTAAATATCTTCGTAAAAGGTTTTCAAGCAGATCAAACTTATTTATATAAAAAAAGCTGCTTTTAAATTTAAAAAACTCAATCTTCATCTACAACATAATAGTAAATAAAAAAACGTTTCAGCTTGTTATTGCTCTTTTTCTTCTCTTCAATCGAGTTTTTATCGTCTTCAGCAGCTGCCATAATGCAACACAGACATGTTAATGCAATGATGCCTAAAAGAAGTACTGCGGACCAGAAGGACAACCACCAACTCCAACCCACAGTATAACCTTCTGTCCAAACTATTATTGTTGAAGCAATATTCAATATCTCTAAAAAAAAAAAATACAATTAGACACTTAAAATAAAAAACGTATTATAGTGATGGCTGGATATCTGTGTCTGTAATTTATACGGATTATCCTCGGTATAAAAATTATATTATAATGTAATTCACATAGTAAAATTATCATATTCGTCTGTATGGACCTGTGAATCGGAAGCACGCTGGTTTTTTTTTTTTTATTTCATATACAGTATATCGCACTTAATTGCAAATTGACTTTCATAATTGATCGCACCGAGAACTGGATAATATTTCATTTTTTTCATTCTGGTCAAATGTTTTGTTATATAAATGATCGTTATAAATTTCTGTAAAAATAGATCTGCATGATTAGATAAAATATTTGATTTATATTTGAAGATATTTGAGATTTTCGATGCAAATGTATTTGAGAAGAAAAATGAAAAACCGAAATTACAAAATAGTTCTTACTAATAGATAAACATAATTATTGTCCTCGTGTGTTCAGCTTATTAATTTGTTTACAATTATTTTCAGAGCATGGTTCATTATTGAAGAATAAACCATGCACACTGTTTTAAGTGCATTACATACATGTGTCTTTCTATGGTGTGATGTTATACTACTGTTTTAGAAAAGGAAGAATGTTTGGTACCATAAAAAGGCCTACTAATCCCACTGCAATTGTTTGCACCTGTCATAAGTCAGGAATCTGATGTTCAATGGTTGTCGTTTGTTTATGTGGTTCATTAGTGTTTCTCGTTTCTCGTGTTTTATATAGATTAGACCGTTGGTTTTCACGTTTGAATGGTTTTACGCTAGTAATATGTTGGGACCCTTTGTAGCTTGCTGTTCGTTGTGAGCCTAGGCTCAATGTTGAAGACTGTACCTTGACCTATAATGGTTTATTTTTATAAATTGTGACTTGGATGGAGAGTTGTCTCATTGGCACCTTTACCACATCTTCCTATATCTATATTCATCTTTTTGCATTTACCAAATTTCTATGATGTAAATTTTGACATATCCTAGTATTTAGTATACCTGTAAGTGTAAACAATATCATTGCCCACGCCTTCCATCCTTGTTTTAGTTCCTTGTCGACTGTAGCAATAACAAGTATTGCTAGAACCAATACAAAAATGTTCACAAGTATTATTGCTACTGCCAATCCAAACACTCTTTTATCTATAACTAGAATATATATGGTCGTCACGCAACAGTAAATGAATAAATGTTCAATTAATTCACTGCAGTCAGTGCAGTGTATATTTTCTCAAGTATCAATTAACACTTAAATTGACATATTTGACCTAAATACGACAACCGTTCATGTTGGCTGTTCAAACTCCTTCCTCTGCAAAATTACAGTGCCAGTCATGGGTTTCTTTACAATAAAAAAAGGGAGGTTCATAGAAGAACCTACACAAACGATCTATACTTATACACATCGAACATAGAAATTAATTGTCTTAACCAGAATCGAAATAATTGATGCAAGCTATACTGTATTGTAGTTTTAACATGGGAAGGAATTATATTCGTGATTATTTATGCCCGAGCGATAGTGAGGGCTAAACTAACGTCATCAATTATTTCTTAAATAAAATGCACAGGTACATTGAATAAAGACTTGATAACAATCGTGTTTTCATAATACTAGCTAAAATGTAATAATAAGTATTGAATGCTTCTTTTTGTAACTTCACAGAGCGTTTACCGCGTGCACATTTTTAGGCGCTGCAGACAAAATATACTTCGGTCAACGCTTTTACACCCTAATGAAGTAACAAAAAGAAGCATTCAATTCTTAATTGAAAATTTAAATGACCTGAATCTTGTAGTGGTTTGACACGAAATGGAACTTACTGGAGCTGGAGAATCCCACTCATCGGGAGCGCCATTCTTAGAAATCCACCCGAAGGTCAGGGTGATACATACGTTAAGGTGATACACGTCCATATCAATCATATATATTCAAATATGTTTGGTTAGTTTGTACCTAGTGTGTCATAGATCCGAAAATTTACTGGAGCAGAGCATCCATGAATTTAACGTATTTGTCTGGCGAACATTCCTTGAAAATCATTAACCCCTTTTTAAAAGAAAGCTTTGAAAATTTGTAACGACGTGTCATACATATTTCTACCATGTTGATAGGCTTTTGCACACAGAATAGTACAAGAATGTACAACAAACGGAACTAGAGGAAGAAAATAAAGTACAAAAAGAAGAAATCATACATCGCCAAAATTACGAGGTCAGTTTGACAAGTAAATGTTTGCAAAAAAAATTAAAACAACGGGTATCTCATTCGCAGTATGCAACGACAACAAATCACAAAACACACGGTCGCATTTAGTGTAAGATCCAACCTACTGGAGTGGGGTGCTCATTTTCGCCATATCTTTCCATATTTTTTCAGTTTATGTTCAGGTCCTTATGTTTTTGAAGTATACTGATATTTCTATATATATGAAGATAACTTCAAATGCAAAATATTCTTAGCTTTAAAACGTGTTTTGTCAACGGGGGACACATATTCGCCGTTGTTACACATCTATTTAAAACCAAATAACTGCAGCTTTAACAATATGTATCAAATAAATTTCATTAAAGATGAATAGCAGACATTTTATAAAGGTGTAAAAAGAACCTGAAATTTAGGGCAATCAGTCAAGGAATTAATAAAGAAATACTTCTTTTAAATCGTTTTTTTTTTCATTCAGGAAAATGGCTGAAAATCGTTGTCCGTTTTTCGGTCCTTTTCTCGAGCTTTACAAGTAATTCACAAACCCATCAATTTAAAAAGTTACAGTGTGTACATGTACATACATGTATAATATAAAAAAAAAAAAAATTATAAATTAACAAGGCTGTCAGGAACTGTAAACTTTGTTTTCACAAGCATTGAATATCCAACTGAACGGTATGTCAAATAGTCTTTGGTGGAAATATTATATTTAAGTTGATTATTTGGTCCTATATGTAGATCTAGGTATGAACAAATTATCAGAGAAAATAGAATTGACATTTTTTACGGAATTTATTGATATATTACCTCCGACTTTCACTGACTAATTATAAAAAAGAAGCTGTGGTATGATTACCAACGAGACAACTGTTCACAAGAAACCAAAATGACACATACATTAGGGTCATCGTACGGCCTTTAACAATGAGTAAAGCCATTACCGCATAGTCAGCTATAAAAGGCCCCGATATAAGACGGGCACCAGTTGTTCATCTCTGGGACTTCACTAGTTTTAAAACACCAATTAAACAATCTATGTAAAATATAATACAATTCTGGTTACATAAAACATCAGCTGGAATATTATCTACACCAGAGGCTTTGCCTCTTTTGCTTTTACATACGACATTAAAAACCTCTTCAAAAGAAATTTCTTCTGTTAAAAGAAAGTCGCTTTCTGTCAAAACGGCAGGGCTATGATCGACTGGAATGTTCCTATCCGTAGTAACCTAGTTACCTGTTTGATTAAGTAGATCGGCATAGTCAGATTTCCACTTTACCAAAACATCATCAACATTTAAAGATACATTACCATTTGCGTCTACAACTTCCATTGGTATTAAAGTTTTGCGTTCCGAAGCAATTCCTATCTTACCTATCTTCTTCCAAAACGTTTGTTGATCAGTTTTTGATTCCAACAATAATGCTTGCTGCAATGTGTACCAGTACTTACGTTTTGCTTTTTGAACCTCACGATCGAAAACCCTTCGTTTTGACACAAAACTGGACTTTAACTCAACACAAGACACACGAGACAATTTGCCCTTTTTCCATAACTTTTCTGCACAACACATATCATTAAAAAATACACTTAAATTATCATTCCACCAAGGTTTTTTAATTCTCTTTCTCTAATTATAATACGTACTATCAGACATGACAATTACTTTTGAATGCAATTTCTGATTCATTTCTTCGCTGACACTAGCACAAAAATCAGTATAAACTTGATCAATATTACATTGGGATACTTCATTTGTTTCAAGACCATTGATAGTATCTAAAAGTCGTAAATGTATATCATCGCCGTGACAAAAATTTGAAGGTATGTTTTTTACATCAAACTTAATAAATTCAAAACTACGCTTTCCTGAGGTATGACACGACGGTAATGAGGCACTGATATTTTTAAACTCACAATGCAACAAAGAATGGTCGGGTATTGATCTCGCATCCAACCCAGTCATATTAAGCTTAGATTTTATAATTAAGTCCGAAGCTCTAATAACTTTGAAGTCTTGAAAAAATGAAGATTTTCATAGCTAGTAATACAATAATCAACAACCGATTGACCCTTTGATGAAACACATGTGTAGTCATTGTTTGTACCAACTCTACCGTTCAACATACAACAATTGCTACTTGTTAAAAAATCAATAAATGTAGTACAGTAACTATTACGTGTAAAATCTATAGCGCTTCTCATATTTATACAATCGACTCCAGGAATGTAATCATACTCATCGCCACATCTACTATTAAATTCTCCACAAATATAAAATAAACCATTTTGGAATTCATAAACTTGTGAAATTAATGTGTCAAAAAATAGTTCCTTGTCTACTTGACTAGTAGAGTGATCAGGTGGAAGATAGCAAACACATATATTAAATCTAAAATTTGACAGCCTGTGATGCAGGTACAACCATAAATACCTTCAAAAGATTGGTCTAAAATACCAATATCAAAAATTTCAGTTAAATAATCTTTAATTAAAAAACCAACACCACCTGACCCACACTTTGCGTTTTTATGGATGCCATTTCTGTTATGACCAAACCATTTAAAATCATTCAGTACTTCATCTTTCTTTAGATGAGTTTCAGCTATAAACAGTTTCCGGGACAAGTTTGCAATTCCGCTAAGTGCAAAAGTTGTCACCTTAATTTTTGGAGTTAAATCAAAATGAAGTTGATAATTTGGTTTGTACTGGTTCCCTGATATTTGTCCTAAAAAAAATTGGCTCTAGTACCACTGTTGAAAAAGTTATGCCCCTTTTTTCAACAATTTCCTCAGAGGAAAAGTAGTTTTCCTCAAGGGAAATCAAATTTCCCTAAAGGAAAAAGATTTTTCCTCAAGGGAAAAAGATTTCCCTTAGGGAATTTGCTGCATAAATATTTCCTTTGAGGAAATTCTAATTCCTTTGAGGAAATTCTTTTTCTTTTGAGGAAATTTGCGGCTTCAAATTTTCCTTTGTATGTCTGCTTCGACATCAATATTTGGAGATTTGTTTTTTGTTGGTGCACTTTTTTTCTGGATGTTTTGCCGATTCGTCAGTCTGCTTCTTTGCCATTTTACTTACAGGTACTTTAATAACTTCAGATGCTATTATGGGGGAAGGTGTGCCACTAGCGCCACTACAATGTTTGCGTTTATTACTATTCTCAGTGTGACCATTTTCAACGGAGATAGACTCATCATTATCATTATAAATATAATATAGATATCACCTCACTCGTATCTAGGTCTACCGATTTCATTGTGTTGTAATAAGTGTCTTATTTAATCTTCTGATCATCTAAGGGTACGCTACGGGCAACAGAGTCCAAAGTCCAATACCAAATTACTCCGTATAAATCCTTTACGACAGTAAACACTTAAATTCCTAGTGAGTTATGTTCATCTGTGGTGTATGTAATGTTTATAATATGTGACAAAGAAAAGATTTTTGTCAAAAGTCAAAAATATTCAAAACTCACATACGACGAAGATAATCCTCCTGTCACAATATCCATAACTTTTCAAATATTAAAATGCAGTTTTAAGAGTTATTTCAACTAAAACAATCGGAGCTCAAAACATTACAACCATATGCAAGGGCTATAACTCTATTTTCCTCTTATGTAGACGAAACGCGCGTCTGGCGTATTATATTATAATCCTGGTACCTTTGATAACTAATTACAACAATATAAAACACGAAAATATCTTCGCGGATTATTCAATGTGAAGAGTCAAAAATTAGTTTTATGGTTCAATAAAATCAAAATAGATAATAGCCATTCATTAATTACAACAATACAAAACACGAAAATATCTAGAAAACATAAAAGTCGTTGTTCAGATGTTGTCTAATGGAATGAAGGAGTTCAATGTTGCAAGGGAATAATTCGAACTCATTGATTCCGTACTAATGTGATTTTGAATTTAACCCGTCAGCTAGAGATTGGTTGCACATTTGTTAGTCATGTGCACCCATATAAAAGGAAACGAATGTCAACATTAAAAGTGAAATGAGAGTCAAACTAAAAGCAATCTATCTTATACAGGTAAAACGATAATTACCTCATTTCAACCTATAATATGAAATAGACAAATTTAGAACAATCCAATCGCACGAGGTCAGTATCTATTTGTATTTCGGGTTATCTTACCGTCGGCAGTATTCAGCGGTCATCTCGGCAATTATTTAGAGGTCGTCTCAACTATAATTTTCATGAAATGATGATATGTGTTATCGAGCACATGCATTGTTCAATGTTTATTTTAGAATTATTGAAAATTTGAATGTGCGTTTTAATACGTTATACGTCAAATATGAGAATTTGAGTCAAATCGATGAACATGATTTTTACAGTTTTATATACCCTTTTAAAGGTTTCTCGTCGTTTGAATAAAGAAATAGATAGATTAAGAATGTTATCATTTTATTCATGATACATTTTACAATCTTAATCTACAACATAATGATAAATATAAAAAGTATGTCCGCTCTACTCTCCACAGATCGATAAAAAGCAACAAACTAAGGCACATCCAATGATGATTATAAAAATGGCAGCGGACCAGGAAAACAACCAGCAACTCCAACCACTGTTAACGCCGAATGGAAATTCCCAAACTAATAGTATAGACGCAATATTCATTATCTCTACAAATATATTAAAACAGAAATAAGAAAAAGAAAAAAAGTACATAGATATGTATGTGAGTAATATATAAATATTTACACACCTGTATGAAATGTATATTATTTAGTACTAAAATCATGATATGCGGCTTGAGGAATCTGAAAGAAAACTTTTCCTTTATATTTTATAAAATAAACAACGCACTGCTTTGCAAATTCACTTTCATAACTGATCCTGACCGATAGAACCAAGTTCAATTTTATATAATGATATGTTTTTGTTTTAGATCAACGTAACGAATTTCTTCGGGAAAATATTATGTGTTGCGATTCCGAAGCAGAAGTTCATGAAACAAAAACTATGTAATGAGTCGAAATTTTAAATAACTTCAACTATAAATACATATAGTATATATTTTATGCCGTTTATTCTTATCATAATATGGTCACTATTTGAGGACACTGTTTCATGTTGTATACTATATCATACACATTATGTAGAGTTTCCAGTAAGTAATCTATTATTGCATCATAGACACATGTATGTACATCTTTTAGTAGGTCTACATTATCAAATTTCTATAAAACGTATTCTCTGACACAACCATAATTCTTGTATGTCCTCTAAAATAATGATTTTAAGATTTGGTAAACATGCACTGTTATCAGAAATTAAAGACATTTATTACAATGTATATACAATTGTGTACTACGCAGTATAAAACACAAGTATTTAAATGTATGTGTAATATAATCAATGGCAATTGTTCTGTATCAAGTTTTCGTGATGATGTTGATATCAGTTACCGTATGTCAACCATAAATGTATCAAACCCTATGTATTAAGTCATAATAAAAATTCTTCGATGTATCGGTTAGTTGATTCTTGGTAATGATTTAGCAATGTTCAAAAACAGAAGCGAAGCCGAGGTTTTTAAATAAATTTTTTTTTATGTGTAACCAATTTAGAAATATTTCTTATATAGATTAGACCGTTGGTGTTCCCGTTCGATTGCTTTTATACTTAGTCTAGCAATTTTTTGGGCCCTTTGCAGCTTGCTGTTCGGTGTAAGCTAAAGCTCCGTATCGACGGCCGTACCTTGACCTATAATTGTTTCCTTATATTAATTGTTATTTGGATGGAAAGTTTTCTCATTGGCACTCATACCACATCTTCCTATATCTATAGAACACTCAGCTTTTACATAAGTTTACCTGTTGTTGCAAACATAAGCATTGCTCCTGTCTTCATCGATTTTGCATAATCCTTGTATGCATGAGCCAGAACAAGGATCGTTAAAACCAATACAATAATGTTCCCAACAATTATGCCTACTGACAATCCAAAAACTTTACTGTCAATTACTGAAAATAGAAAGGTTCATGATCATTATTACATACTTTCTTTCAAATCAATTCTTTGCTGCATAAGCTAAATTCTTTTAAATTTTGGGTGAACAGGCTTGAAAACCACGAACTACATGTACCACCCCCTCCCCCATTCCTCCTAATTCCTTCTAAAATCGGGATAGGTTTAATTACACATCAAAATGACATTCTATAAGACGGTGTAAGTTGTAAATTTATAGCAGAAATGTTACAAGAACGTAGGGTTTCAGTGGTGGCCCATGCTTTATTTCTTGATGATAAACAACGTAGGAAAATGGTAACAATAAATGAAAGTAGGCATGCCAGCATTTTATTACAGCCGAACATAAGTGGGAAGTCATGGTGTTAAAATGTATTCAGTTTCTTCACTTAATGGATAGGGCAAATAAATACATTTAGTTTTTTTTCTACAAATTTTTAGATATCAATTGAATTGTCTCCATGGATCTTTGATTCTAATTCTAAATGTGTTGCAAGCGAGTTTAATACGACACCCCGTATCGGTCATTTTTTATGGTGGCCGTGAAATTGTGCAGTCTTTCATTTCAGATGATTTTCGAGATTTTTAGCATCATTGTGTGTGTTAATTTTTTTAGCCTTTCCTTGTTAACGACATCTGGAAGGTTTGTACATTCACATAAAATGTGGTGTTGAGCGCTGTAAAGTATATGCGATGAAGATACGTATATTGTCCAGCACTCTAGATATACCGATAAGACCCGGTCACATCAGATCGTACGATTTTTTGTCGTGGAAGATGTATAAAATTGTCGTGGCACTGTCTTGCAAAATGTCAATTCCTACAAGAAGGTGACATCTCCCGAAACGAAAGCTTATTTTTATAAGCTAGAGTTAGAGGAGAGGATAAGGTCTCTGCGCAATGCTAGGCGGTGTTGTCGTAGAAGTTAGAAAATAAAGTACAGGTTCCAGCCCCGGCGTCGGGGAGGAAGTTACGAATCGAATCTACTCTAACAGATCTAACATTGTTGGGTTGATGTTAATACGAGTTGTATATACAGAATGTACACAGCCATGTACATGTATCACAATTACTGCTGGTGATCGGATGGCTAAATCTGTTGTAGAGTTGTCACTGGCTCAGACGTACTTATAAATATAGTTATTGTCTGTGACTGTATCTTACAATTTGTAGGATCCTTTAATATAGATAATTTAGCTGATCTGTAAAAATAACATCTCCATGCCTTATATCAAGTACTGTAGTACGACGCTAGATTAAAACTGAAGTGGAAAGGTAACATCCGGCCACCAAAAGCCCCATTTTATGAAGCCCAGGTGGTCGTGTGGTCTAGCGGGACGGCTACAGTGCAGGCGATTTGGTGTCACGATATATCAGTAGCATGGGTTCGAATCCCTGCGAGGGGAGAACAAAAAAATTGCGAAAGCAAGTTTACAGATCTAAAATTGTTGGGTTGATGTTTAGACGAGTTATATATATGTTACAGTAAATAGGTGAAATTAGGAATTACATGTAATTACTAAAATTTAGGAATTACAGGTAATTCCCGATGCACTTAGTTAATACAAGTAATTCCTTAAACGGCCCAGTTATTACCAGTAATTACTAAATTTAAAATGAATATTTACACCTATTTACTGACTGCTAAAACAACCATAACTTTTGATCACCTGACCATAATACAACATTGTTTTATCTGTGTAATACTAACTTGACGATCAGTTAGTACTCTTAAAATTTTGAATGGTTGATATGTATAAAAAATATCTTGAATAAATATGGACTTTCAAATATTTGGCTAAATCAGAGTAATTTTAGTTTTAATCCAAAATGGTTTAAGTTGAGCATTATAATACAGATAATTTTTGACCAACTTCAGCAGACATGGAAATCAGAAATGGAAAATTCTCCCAAAACATTATGTCTTAACTTTTTACAGAACTCTTTGAATTTGAAGAATATTTAGACTTATTACCTTATAAAGATAAGATAACGTTATGTAGGTTAAGAACTGGAATGAACTGTTATGTGCATTAGCTTCGAGATATATAAAAAAAAATATCTTTTTTTTGTTGTTAAATCATTTATAAAAATGATATTGTAAAATTATAATTCACTGTTAGCAGCCATTCTGGTTTTATTTTGTTAAATTAGCTGAGAAACAAGGTTGATGAGTTGTGCACTTGCAAGTGAATATTTGGACCTCATTGAATACGTATTCATGTGACCTTCAAATCAACCCCTAGCTGGAGATGGGTTATCGATGTATATAGCTATTAAAATTGTAAGGGTTTTTGCAGAACAAATAGTCTCGGCTACTTTTGCTGTTAATCGCAGGCTCAACAAAAATGAGGAAAAAATATTAAAATTTTCCTCTAAATACTATCTGTTGACTAGTACTGTAAGAAGCTTCAGTCAAAATTGGGTAAAAATCCAGGATGATTTATAAAATCTAATGTTTTAAAAACTTTAACTACAGAGTGTATGTAATGTTAACTGGGACAAAACTAGTCCATTTATAAGTAATATACGAAAAAAAGGATTTTTTTTTCAAACTTTACTTTTGGATATTATTTTATGATCATAAACATTTAGCTTCTGTCCAAGTTTGGTAGAAATCCAGGATATTTGGAGAAAGTTTTTTTTTAAGTTTTGAACCACAGTGCATGATGGAGATTTTAGTTTGATTTTGGATAGATATCATTGTCTTGCATACATATATTTACGGAGTTTCAAAACCTATAAAACAACCATTTTCCAGTTTCAATTCACAAACACTAAAGAGTATGCACTTTGGATGTGCATTATATTCCTACATTCTTAAGTTAGCGCCCTTAAAATCCCTACCCCTTTACTTTCTTATTTGGTATCTTGAATTATGTTTTTAATTTTAAAACAAAAACATCAAGTTAGTAAATAGCTGTAAAAATGACAAAAAAAATCAGTGATTACCAGTAATCACTGAAACAACTAGTAAATACATGTAATTACTAAATTGGCTAGTAATTACAGGTATTTACTGAAGTGTTTAGTAATTACATGTAATTCCTAATTTCACCTATTTACTGTAACATATATATATATCATAATCGAGCGTCTTTGATAAGATGATAACTTTTGTAATGGTTTTGATTTTAGAAATAAAAAGTATGCAAGACATTAAAAGAAAAAAAAAGTAACCTTCAGCTGACATTGTTTCTAGTACAATCTCATTTCGAATAACGGACTTTCATTAATGTAAATTCAATCGACCCTTCGTGCCTCTGTTGTTAACGTGTAAAATAACATTTGTCTGTATGTCCGTTTCAAATGGGTTTCCTCATCTCGCCAACAAACGAAAGGGGGGGGGGGAGGGGGCTCGTGTAACAGTATAGACTTTCCGTTCTTCCGTCCGTCTTTACACGATACACCTTTGATAAAAGAGGGATGAAATATACCAGTCAGGCATTCAAACTCATAAATCGAAAATAAACAACGCAATAGTTAAAAAAAAGACAAACTAACAAAAATAGTACACAAATAGATATAGATGGATGTGGTATGAGTGTCAATGATAAAACTATTCATCCAAGTCACAATTTATAAGTAAACCATTATAAGTCGAGGTACGGTACGGAGCCTAAGCTCTCAACGAACAGCAAGCTATAAAGGGCCCCAAAAATTACTAGTGTAAAACCACTCAAACGGGACATAGAATAAGCAACTCGAACCAAACAAAAACTGGGGATGATCTCAGATGCACCAAAAGGCTAAACAGATCCTGTTCGGCATGTAGCACCCGTCGTGTTACTCATATTAGTGCCGTTAAACCTGGTAATAAGACTAGTTCAGTAGTCACATTCGTGAAAACTGAACGGGATTGGGAACATATCCGCTATCATCTGTAAAAAATATCTGATATTCCATATAAAACGGTCAACAAACTCCTGATCTGGAGTCTGTAACGTTTACGAAGGGTTGATTACAACTTCACCATTTCGAACTCTTGATTGGACTTAATTATAAAAAAAACCTTCCTTGTGATAACACTCTAGACTCAACATCGTTTTAGGATTTTGTTCAAACTTAGTAATACTTAGTCCAGATTAAAATCTCCCTGTTTATTTTCAAGGTCTAGGCACATACTCAACCCGTGTGCATATGTAGAACCCAATTCACTTTCAAGTTCATAAGTCAAAGGTAAATTGACCACTAAGTACCACTAAGTGTGACATCATAAAATAAACACAATTTTAAAAGACATACAACGCCGAGAAAAAAAGAAATGTAAAAAAAATCAAAATAGTTCACACCTTACCGGATAGCTCGAACGGACGCCTAACGGATAACTATTTTTCAATCCGTTCATGACCGTAACACGTCCGTTCTTATCCGTTAGACGTCCGTCCATATCCGTTGCATGTCCGTTTATCGCACGTTTTATCCGTCGACGTTCTTTCTGTCCGGTGGAAAATTTGAGCATGTTCAAAACTTTCCGTTGAACGTCCGTTAGACGTCCGTTTTGTACGGTACTCGTCCGTTTCGTTTCCGTTTTGTATCCGTTACGTGTCCGTTATGCATCCGTTGGAGGTCTGGAAGATAAATTCACCAACGATTTTCAACCGGACGTTTAACGGATAAAACGGATGTTGGACGGATGAGAAACGGACTCCTACCGGGCGTATAACGGATAAAACGGATGTTGAACGGACCTGAAACGGATAAATGCCAATTGAAAATTTCGCGTCAGAAATGCCAATTATTGGTATGTCAGATTTCTTAAGGTTCATGAATTCTTATTATTCATAATCGATCTTAACGTATAGGCACGTCTTCACAATCAACAGCTCTTGTTCAGGCCAGACACTGCCCTTTGGTGGTATTATGAACACCCAACCAAAACCAGTTACACAGAAACATTATGAATGTTTATGCGATTTACATGTATTATTATTGTCACCTTTTATTTTTTTTGTATATCTTGTTTATCCGTTTTATCCTATACGCTTCCGTTAGGTGTCCGTTTTATGCGGTACTCGTCAGTTGGATGTACGTTCGACATCCGTTCTGTCCGGTACGTATTCGTTTCTTGTACGTTGCATATCCGGTACATCCGTCACACGTCCGTTTTATTCAGTCAGTACATCAACGGACGCCCAACGGATAACAATTTTGTCAACGGACAACTTTTATTTTCATCCGTTAGGCGTCCCTTAGTGCTATCCGGTAAGGTGTGACCGAGGCATTAAGGTGTGACCGAGGCTTAACCCGTCTATTGGCACTCATATCACATCTTATATCTATACAGAGCAATTGATTTTCAATACATATGTATCTGTATTACATCCCCGCGGCTCCGTAAATGTTATATCCTATTTGCTATATGATTTATACGTGTACAGCCAAACGTCGAAAACAAATATGTGTATCTACATTTGATAAATTTTAGTAAATTTTATAAGTAAGTTTGTTGTTACTGTGGTTAGACAACGCTATCCAGTCCTGGTTGTACATGAATTGGATTTTGAACACATAATCATATAATAATTCACCTGCTATAAAAGTATACTCATCGCGCAAAACGTTTTTACATGTTGAATTATTGCCATAACATATAGATTTTTCTCGGTACTCCATTGGTTTAATTGACTTCTGAAAACTGATATTTACTTCGATAGTGGTCCTCAGTGAATAACAGTTTTTTCAAAGAAAATAAAAAAAACATTAATTACATCATCACAAATCATTATTTGTTTAAGATATTAAACAGTTAAGATCATTAATTTGGTATAAGGCCAATACTATAGTACCAGCGTTCCCTCAATGACTTATAACCCGCCAGCAGCGACATGAACTCATCGGTAACAAAAGTTAAACAGCAAACTCATTCAAAAACACTCTTTGAAGAGACATGTTCTTGCGTTTAATTGCAATATGAATATATAACTAAATACTAGACCTATATTATGATGATATCAACTTCTTGTAACTTTTAATTACATATTTAGCATACTGCTTGATATTTTAGCTTACGGTTTGTTAGTCTACATTTCCCGTCGTCGTCACATCCATAAAATAATCCTTGGTAAAAACATGTCTTGTTTTCTGTAGTAGTAATGTTAAGATCTGTATTATCCACACACTGTATATCCCAATATGGAGAGAAGAAGCCAACTAATTGCAACAGAAATATGACGGAAAATAAATATGTGAAGACAAAAAACCTTGTACCGATGCTGGACATTGTACTATTTCGTTATGATTACGGATATTTAACAGAAAGTTGGTTTCAGCTTCACCAAGCAAGACTCCGCGTCATTCCCGATAGTACACTCTGTACATAATCCTAACACCCGATTCGCCATTTGAAATTAATACAATTACTGTCTGAGATATAAAAACCAGGAAGAATTTGATTTGTAAAGAATGTCATCTTGTATTGCAAAAATACAATCGTGACTAAGTGAAATTTTTAAATGTTAATAGAAGATAGAAATATGTATTAGATACAATACACAGGTAACAAAGAATATACCGGTAACAGTTTTTCTGCACGAGTAGTCAGCTTCAGGTCAAGACCTTGACCTGACTACTAATGCAGACAATCTAAACGGCATGTTGTTTCCTCTTTGGTTTTTTTTTTGTTACTTCTGTAAATGTCTCTGACTTGTACGACGTTTCAATAAAGTAGTAGTATATTTTACAAGACTTAAAATTTGAGAAACCCAAATGACCATTAAGCAGTAAATGTAAGTTATATTTTAAACACATGTTTCATTTCCCTTCAATCGAGAGTTTAAAAAAGAAACAGAATCAAATTAATTTTATAAAAAAAAAAATATTTCAAGAAAAAGATGAATATTGTACACATTTGAGACATTTTAAAATGCAACTTCATAAAAAAGAATATAGTAAAGAAATATTTTAGTAAGCTAACGTTTGATTTTAATGGAGGAAACGGAAAGGCGGAAAGGGGGAGGGGCTAAATTGTTTTTAAGATAAACGGGCTATGGTATTTTAATGAAAAAATGCAGGATGTGCCATTTCATGTATTACACGAACACTTTTTATTTTATATCATTTTTTTTTATTGATAGGATCAATCGTGCATTGGTCAGTTGATATACAGGGATTTTATCTTTTGATACGATTTTATCTTTATTTACATATTTTCTGTCTTTTTTATTGAAATATAAAAGTCGATATCATCATTTCTTTACTTTTAGCATTCTATAAAATACTATTCATGTCCATATATTGAAGAAAATATATTTAATAACCGATTTGTTTGCTTCATAAAGTGGTCGGTATATTCTTTTCTGAGTACATTAATTATTTAGTTTTCCAAAGCCATTACCCAAACATATAGTTTTTTGAAATTATGACTATACGGCATTCGAAAAATCATGGAAAATGTAGAACATTAAATTGTCATCTGCCTGACAATAGCAATATTTATTTATTAAAATTTGGGATCAAACTATCCTTTTTAGGAGAAAATCATCCCCCCGCTTTTGAAGTTAATAGGCTAATCCCTTGGTGCACTGATATGAATAGTATTTTTAATGGAATTGTTTGAAAAAATATTGATTCTAACGTAAATATTTTATTAAAAAAAAAAGAATCAAATATTTCGGTAAAACCAAAAAGTTCAAATCTAATTGAAAGTTAAAGTGCCCATGAACTCACTGATCATGCACGAGTGATTCTATTAATAAAAAGTGTCCGTGTTACAACTAAAAAGAGTCCGTGTATCATCTAAAAAGAGTCTGTCTAACACCCGTTAATGTACTGTTTTTTTTTCTATAGCGCTGCGGGGGGCAAAGTCGTACAAATGCTTAATTTCTTAATTTAAGATACATTATCCAGTTTATCGATGTATCACGAGTTCCAAAATTTTTTTTTTTTTTTTGTAAGTTTCAACAGGAACCACCTTACTTCTGAAACAAATATAAAATTATGTATATGAAAAAAAACTAGAAACTCTTAATAACTTGTACTGAAACCGCTTTGCCCGCGGGCATAATACACTTTATTCTCGTACAGTACTACCCCAGTCCCACTAGCCATATATTGATACATCTATGTTATCTCTGCTATCGTTCACTAAAATATCGTCATTGAGCTTTATGGACCAGCAATAGGTTGTAATTTAGGTTGGATTGGTCGGTCCGACATCTCTGCTTGATCAGGATTCGTTACTTTGCTCCCTCTGCCTCTACATCAACTCCTACCACCATGTCCACATGTTCTGGTAAAATTTGGTGGCATGACTGTATTGTTTCTGAGAAATCTACGACTTAATCAGAAATAGAAGGAATTGAACTGTATTGATATGGAACACGATGTTGACGTTATTGCTGAGAACGTAGTAAGATCACGCTATGAACGTAGTATAATCGTGGTAAGAACGTGTTATAATCGCAGTAAGATCGTGTTGCAATCGGATAACTCGTGGTATAGTTGTAGTGAGAACGTGAAGAGCGTAGAAAGATCTTGATAAGCGTAGTGAGGTCGCAGAATAAGCGCGGTGAGAACGTGGTATAATCGTAGCGGGATCTTTGTAGAAGCGTAGAGAGGACGTAGTAGCATCGTGAAAGCAACGAAAATTTACATTTTCATGCCGCTCATACCGCGACCTCACCACGATCTAAATTTATTTTAGATCGCGGTGAGCGTGGTGCGATCGTGGTCTAGTGGGACTGGGGCTTACGTCAATTAATACATAGATTTTTCATGCCACCAAAATCTTCTAGAACACGTGGGCTTGGTGTTAGTGGTTGATGTAGTGGCAGAGGGATCTCTGAAAGTAACGAATCCTGATCAAGCAGAGATTTCGGACCGACCATTCCAACCTAAATTACAAGCTTTTGCTTGTCCATAAAGCTCAAATGACGATATTTTAGTGAACGATAGCAGAGATGACACAGATGTGCCAATAGATATATGAAGATGTGGTATGAGTGCCAATGAGACAACTCTCCATCCAAGTAACAATTTATAAAAGTAAACCATTATAAGCCAAGGTACAGCCTTCAACACGGAGCCTTGGCTCACACCGAACAGCAAGCTATGAAGTGCCCCAAAAATTACTAGTGTAAAACCAATCAAACGGGAAATCCATCAGTCTAATCTATATAAACGAGAAGCATGGTTGAGCCGTAAGAGAAATGGACAAGAACTACATACAGACAAACAAAACCTTGAGATATATAATATATGTGAAAATGACAATGAGAATAATGGTCGTAGTATGAACGTAGTCAGGTCGTAGCAAGAGCGTGATGATGACGTCAAGGGCGTGCTAGAATCGTACTATGGTCTTAAACAGCGTGGTGTAAACGTGGTATAGTCGTAGTGGAAGCGTACTTGGGTCGCGGTGAGAACGTGATGGTCGTAGTGAGGTCGTAAGAACGTCGCTGTGAGATCGTAGCGTCGTCTCTTTGAATAGAATCACGCTCTCGCTACGATGGTACAGCGACCTTTGCGATCTTACTACGACCTTAGTGCGCTCTCACTACGCTTCTATTACGTTCTGATTTCGCCACGACCGCACCACGATTGTTTTGAACATGTTCAAAGTTGGCCACGCTCATCACGATCTTGAAGACTTCACCACGACACCGCTACGACCTTCCTGCGATCTACACGATCGTACTACGATCATCAAAATTTGCATTTTTTTCACAGATCGTAGTGCGATCATGGCCTAGTGGGACTGCGGTATAAGATAAGAAAGGAGGTGGCTTTTATTGAGAACCGTTCAACACCGATTTTGTTCATTAGACGTAAAAAGATTCCAATGTCAGCATGCCAGTTTAGTCTTATATGCATTCTTTATTTATTGGTTATTGTTGGCTTAGAACAAGCTGGCAGTAACTGCGAGTACTCTCAGATCTGTATGTGCCTGTTCCAAGTGAGGAGCATGTAACTAAGTAGTCGTTGTTTGTTGCTCTGTGTTACATATTTGTTTTTCTTTCTTTTTTGTGCTTTGCTCATTGTTGAAGGCTTTACGGTGATCAAAAGTTGTAATTTTGGTGTCATTTAATATTTTGTGAAGAGTTGTTTCATTTGCGATCATACCCCATCTTCGCTTTTGTATGTATTTGTTTTATTAACTATATTTCATACTGTCAAGTGAAGACTTTTTTTAAACTTCCTTGTGTCATTCATGGGAAACCTGTGTCGCCCACTTTCCCCGAATACTATAGTACATTGACTTTGGAAAGTCCTAGTTTTGGACTGGGGAACCCCACAATTTATTCAGAACAAAACGTGTATTGTTCAAATGTCATCCAATTTGAAAATATCAATTACACGAATCTTTTTTTGCATCCTGACCTAAAAAGTAATATATCAAATATATTTTGTGTAATAATATTTATTTGTTTATTAAAACTTTTAATTATCACCACTTTGTTATGACTTGAAGTGTTTGGCATATTAATATTTTATACAGTAATATACTTAAAATTTCCAACTATATATTCACGGTACAAGGTCAAAGTTCATGGACCAGGAAGTAAACTTATTGAATTGAAAAATTTCGCGGAAGACGATTATTTCATTTTTTGATCCTGAGGATATATAACTAAATTAAATATACAAGCAAGGTGTGCTGTCTCCTTATTAAAGTCATAATATACCGGTACAATTACAATAACAATATTCAACGAAGCACAACCGTCGTCTGATTTTAGCTTAATTTAAAGGGAGCATTCAAGGTTCAGATTTGGATATCTGTGTCAAATATGGTAATAAATACGTTCTACTTTTAAAAGCTGGTAGTAAATCCCTATATTAATCGCTTCCTTTTACAAAGTAACGCCTGAGATTTTTCATTAGCTGTTGTAAATTTATTGACAAATTGGTTTGTTTGTGGAACTGAACTATAATATATGTCTAAAAGTACAAAATGTATATTGTACTTTACGAACGTTTACGGTGGTACTTTCTTCATCTTCTGCTTATGGCTGATTTATATGCAATATTCTCCTATGTATTATAGTAGAGGACGAACAGGTTTTCTCTCAGCTAGCTAATACATGTATATATAAGAATATGTGGTATGAGTGCCAATGAGACAACTCTCCATAAGTTTATTTCAGCGCATGCTAGCAAACATTTGTTTCACTACAAATTTTTGGGTTTTTTTAAACTTCTTTTATTATCGGCAAGAGACAAAAACAAACAAACGACACACAAATAAACATTGTCATGCACTTTAAGTATATATTTTATATTTTCTTAAGTAAAATGTACAAAAATGAAAGCATTATTTTTATGAAAATTGAAATGAATTATATAGTTGTCTTTTTTGGAACAATTTTAAATAAAAAACTGTCAGACAACATGTTTAATCCCGCCACATTCTGTATTATATGTATGCACCTGTCCCAAGTCAGGAGCCTAAAATTCAGTGGTTGTCGTTTGTTAATGTGTTACATATTTGTTTTTCGTTCATTTTTTATACATAGATAAAGTCGTCAGTTTGCTCGTTTGAATTGATTTACATTGTCTTTTCGGGGCCTTTGAAGGCCGTACGGTGGCCTATAATTGTTAGTTTCGGTGTCATTTTGGTTTCTTGTGGAGAGTTGACTCATTGGCAATCATACCACATCTTCTTTTTTATATTGATATAAGAGTTATTGTCCTTTTTTTTCAATTTGTTTCTTATTTGCCTATTATCTTGAAAATTATAAACATAAAGAAGAAACCTAAAGATAATCACTTAACATGACCAGTTCTAAAAATAGCATACATGATAGAAAGTATCAACTCTTTATAAATAGACGTTATTGCCCTTTGATTACGAATTTTAACTCTCTTTTTTGCCTTTGCCAATTTCTCTTATATTTTTTAAAGATAAAGGTAGAAAAATTTATGAGGAAGACAAGAATTGTAATTTATCAAAATTCCTAGAATTGACGATCTACTTTTATTAGAAGCTATTCCTCATTAACGATGAGTTTACCATCGTTAGTTTAAAGTATTTATCTTCATAAATCGTTTTTCAGAAAACATTCTTTTTATGTAACGTCGTGTAGTAGGAACATCGTGCTCAACGTTTATCTTCTCTTATTTCTTATTTTAATAATGTATCGTCCTCATGAAACAGGGCGGGAGATAAATCAAGGGAATATTTATTACACATATTTCGTTGAAATAAAACATGCTTTCTTTAATTCAATATGAATGGTTCAATCGACTTCAACAACATAATAGTAAATAAAATAACGTTTGTGGCTATCGTCTTCATCATCTCCATAGAGTGACATACAGAAACACAGGCATGTCAACGCAATAATGCCTATAAGAATGGCTGCGGACCATGAAGAAGCCCAACAACTCCAACCCATAGTATAACCTTCCGTCCAAACGATGATAGTCGAAGCAATATTCATTATCTCTACAAAATTAAATGGAAATCGTTAAATAAAAAAAAGAAGAATTATAAATTGGTATCAGAATGGTTATATTTGTTTAAAATTTATAAATACTAGCCTTTCTGTAAAAGGTACTATTAGTTACATAGTGTGAACCCCATATGGAATTTACTGACCCTGTATATATCATATTAGGTCACTAGCACACTATGTAATGAATTTATCTCACCGACTATCTTTATACTAGAGTTGTCTCATTTGCTATCATAACACATCTTCTTATTTCTATATTAAAGTGTTTAAGTGTTTAATTTTAAGAACCTTCCTCAATTGGTCTGCACTAAAAAAAAACTAATGTAAACGATAACTATTTATTATCAACAACCTTGATAAAACAACATTAAATAGAACTTTCAATACTTTTAAATAACCAAACAGTGCCAAAGTCGTAACTTCACTACTAACCGCCGTGTATTGAAATAAGCCCCGCCTCCGTACTAACCTAATAGTAATATGGAATACTAGAACACACCCGTGATATCGCGGGTTCATGACTGATATATAACTTTGCGTATGTCTTATTTTAGTATTGGTATTGTCATCTGATAAAGTCATGCCGATTATAACATGTATAAGGTGCACAGTTTTCTCTGCTTTCAAAATCTTTCTGTTTGAACCCGTCGACCTGGAACCTATCAATTATTGGTAATTTTAATAATTTGGAAAACAAAAGGGCCTGGAATGGAGAATATTTACTCAACAGTATACAGCAAAATTCTAAATATACTGTTTAGAGGTGCGCCTGTCAGATGCGTAACGTACAGATAAGGTAATATGTAACAGGTGAATATACTATTGGTATCAGTGTCGGTCTGTTTGAACCCGTCGACCTGGAACCTATCAATTACTGGCAATATTAATAATTTGGAAAACAAAAGGGCCTGGAATGGAGAATTTTTACTCAACAGTATACAGCAAAATTCTAAATATACTGTTTAGAGGTGCGCCTGTCAGATGCGTAACGTACAGATAAGGTAATATGTAACAGGTGAATATACTATTGGTATCAGTATCGGACTCGATCCGGAACTTCTTAATTATTGGCAATATTAATTACGTTGAAAACAAATGGGCCTAGAGTGGTGTAATTTTTAATCAACACCATTGTACTATATTAGTTATATATAAAGTTGAATTCTTTGATTCATCGTCTTTACGTGATGACGGCTGACAAATTGGACCTCGTAATTTTAGTATTATAGATACACGGTCTACACGAGGTGGTTCTTAACCAATCATATTCTTAGAAATGTATAGAAGTGATATTGATACACTTTTATATTAAGGTATGAACCTAAAAATGGTTATCTCACTGTTTTCCTATATATATATTGCATATAAATTACAACCCACTGTGTCTCATATCTATTCTCATTATAAATCGTATCAAGAAACAAAAATAAAACTCATTCAAAAGATAATATTTAATTATGAAAGTAAGAAGATTACTTGAATTAGCTTAAAGTTGTTTTACGTGAAATATGTAAAAGACTGCCATGTTAACTTTCTATAATAGCTAACCTGTAATAGCAAACAAGAACATTGCTCCTTGCTTCATAGACTTTTTGCTTTCTTCGTATACATGAGCCAGGACAAGTATCAATAGAACCAGTACAATAATGTTCCCAAGAATTATGGCTAGTTCTAATCCAAACACTCTACTGTCTATAACTAGAAAATAAATTGGTTAATTAGGCAATAATATGGTACTGAATACTTACTGAAAACGGACTATAATCACTGCAATATACATCAAGTAAAAACTTCTCTATGATCATGTAAATAGAATATACGTAAAAAGGGTTGTTGAAGGCCGAACAGTGAACTATAATTGTTAATTTAGGTGTCATTTGGTCTCTTGTGGAGAGTTGTCTCATTGGCATTCATGCCACATCTTCTTTTTTTATTTTTATTTAACTGCATGAACAATCAACACATAACTCATCCGTACATAACGGACAAACGAACGAAGAAAAATAACAACGAATTAAAAAAAGGGGGGAGATACCAAAGGGCTAGTTAAACTAAGAAATCGACAATAAACTGACAACGCCATGGCTAAGAAATAGAAAGAGACAAACAGTATTGGTTCACAAGACAAAAAATGGTAATCTAAAGACTAACCAACACTAACCCCACCAAAAACTACGGAAGGGTAAGCAGATCCAGCTCCACATGTGACATCCGTCGTGTAGATCATGATATAACTGATCCGGTAAATAGTCTTACATGTATTCAGCAATTCAAATAGGTGAAAAGGGAAGGTGATTGTAGTTACGACGTAAGGAACATATCTGATATCATCTGTGAAACGGTTTTCCATAACGGTCAACCAGCTCCCGTGAGCGTTCAACCTCCCCCAACCAAGGACTATTCTGTAACAGCATACCAAACTAAATAAAAACCTGTTAAATTTACAATATATCAAATCGACAAAAAGCACAAAGCAATAGTACTATAGTAAATATTAGTTGACGGATTGTCCCCTTGATGACAAATAGTCCGCAATCAGCGTCATTAATTCAGACGGAATACAATGTTTTCATTTCTGTAAACAACAAATAAATACTAAAAAAGGAACAATGTCATTCTATACAGTCAAATGTTCTAAATATTGATAGAATTGCTGATTTGAATTGTTACTCAATTTTTATTATATTCTTTTTTTTGCGGTTTTTAACGCGTTTTTGTTTTGCATATTAAATCTAACAATAAGCTTACTGTCTGTTCCTCTACATTTCCCGCTGTCGCTGCATCCATAAAACAATCCCTGGTAGAAACATGTCTTATTGTTGGAATTAGCAATTGTTGAGGTATAGTTTTTAACACACTGTATATCCCAATTTGGGGAAAAGAAGCCAACTATTTGTAACACAAATATGAAAGAAAAGAACATAATGAATATGAAAAATCCTGTCCCCATGTTGGCCTTTGTTAAGTAGCTCGATATTATTACGTTTGTTTTAAACAGAAAATTGTTTTTATGGAGGAAATCTTACACTGATATTATCGCACGACCCACGTCCAAAGATTACAATGTAAGAGATTACATTTGAACATATATGTATTTGTATATTTTTCAACTATTTTACAGTCAGTATCGTGAAAAGAACAAGATAATTGATCAAATGTTTGAGTATTCAGTGACAGATGTGTATCGCCTGTTGTTTCTTATTATATGGTACAGACATTGCAATGTCTACGTTTTTGGTATGCGAAACCTTACGGATTACTCAGAACAATACTTAAAATATGTCAGGCGCAAATTTCATGTCCTGGAGAAAAATCTGGACAAGTTTGGTGTTCTTCTGACGTGACGTTTTCAATTGATTACCGACATACAAGAGAAACAAAGATGACGGACGCTGGCGACACAGAATTGATCTCTTTGTGTCGACAAGTCACCAGTCAGGAGCCTGTGAATGAACGATTGTTTTTTTTTCTGTTTCTTACTTTTTTGTTTTTTGTTTGTTGTTTTGCATAGTTTTTTTCCTTATGATTTTCCGTCGCACCACTGTCTCAGCCTAAATGAGAGTTTGCATAAAGGCAAGAGCCTGTTAATCAGTGGTTGTCGGTCGTTGTTGTGTATCTTATTTGTTTTTCGTTCATTTTTATTGTACATATATTAGTCCGTTACTTAGTTTTCTCGTTTTAATATTTTAAACTTGTCATTTCGGGGCCTGTTGCTGACTATGCGGTATGGATTTGTTCATTGTTGAATGCCGTACGGTGACCTATGTGTGCTTATTTCTGTGTTAATTTGATCTCTTATGGAGAATTTTATCATTGGCAATCATGCATCATCTTCTTATTTTTATATCAACCCTTCAGTCATGTCTGATTCATAAGAAATACAAATGATATAGCAACCCACCTACACAAATAACAACAAGTGCACTCTAAACTTTTCTGCAAACATTCAATTTGAAACAACACATAGTTCTTTGACTCACTGAACTAGAAGGCAAGGTTTTTTACACTCTAGTTGTAGTCTCCGTGTTCTACACTGTTCCAGATAATTCATGTTTGAATCAAAATTCTCTTTAAAAAAATATGTAGTCGTACGATTTATTTCAAGTGCACAATTTCGAAAATATGTGCGCGGAAGACTTCATTTTTTATTTGACGAAATTTGAAAACTTATGTAAACAAGATTTCGCCTCGATTCACATGAATACTTTATCAAAATTTAATGAGCACGTACATTTATATCGATCACTTTAATGTACATCCTTTAAAATATTTTTATGCATTTTTTCGTACAAAGTAAAAACGAATGTTTCTTTTCTTTATCATTTTTTTTTATTATCATTATTATTATTGCCAATTTGCTATTAATTATTGTAATTGTGGTTATGAATTGAAATTGTTGGCCTTTTTATAATGCATAAGGTAGAAATGTAATAAGTTCCGATAACTTACGGTACAATATCAAAGTACGTGTCAATGTTATCTAGAAGGAAGTTAAAGATTTCGCGGAAGACTATCATTTTATAATAATCATCATCTTTCAAGTTATTATAATAACATTACGAATTTATGTATTCTCATAAATGTCCCTATACCAGTGCAATTCCAATATTAAATGCAGCACAAACTTTGTTTGGTTTTAATTGGATTTTAAAAGTAAGCTATGATCTCATAGCAAATATGGTAATAATAAAATTGAAAATTGAAATATGGAATATGTCAATGAGACAACAACCGAAAAAAAGAGCAAAAAACAGTCGAAGGCCACCAATGGGTCTTCAACGCAGTGACAAAATCCGCACCCGTATATTATGTGTATGACTGCATAATGCACATGTCCACCTATATTATCATTGTCCTCCTCATGTGTTTCTGGATCACTTTTATGAAATCAAATTTTTCAGAACTTTTTGTTTCCGTTGAAATATCGAAATATCAAGTTCAGTACCGTATAGTAAGTTATTAATCCAATTATGATAAAATGTGCAAAGAAAATACATAACAGCCTGCTCTATACATAAATGATATAGTAAAAAACTAATGTGACTGACGTCAACTATTAAAAGACAACCATTTAATAACAGGCTCAGGAAGCGCCAATTGAAGAGATTGAAACATACGTGTGAACCCTTAACCTTCCATTTATCATGGTCAGAGGTATAACATCACAATACATATACACTCTGTAACAATATAATGGAGAGGGTTTATCATTAATCATAAGAGACAGACATACTACTTACATGTAAATAAGACAAAGGAACCAAAAGTCGTCAAATGTTTATTCCTGTGTCTTTCTTTTGTTTAAAAAGTATATTAATATCCCTTGACTAAGATAAAAAGGAGAAAAATGGAGACATTACAGCTGGTTTCATTGAGTGTGTAGCTAAATGTGATATCTTTAATAGTTAACTTGCTTGCTAGCTGAACCGCGAAGTCATTATTAGGTAAAGTATAATACCCACCTTTCGAAGTGGTCTAGTTCTACAGACAGATAGACGGACTATATAAAAAAGAAGATGTGGTATGATTGCTAGTCTATTCTTAAAGGAGGGTAGTTTACCAAACCTAATAATGACTTCACGGTTTAACTAGCAAGTACGCTTACCAACGATTTTACCTTTAGCTACACATTCAATGAAATCGATGATGTTCTTGTTTCGGCTCTATTTAGAGCGACAAATACAATGGTATTGTATGAATCTTAGTCTAAACTGTATGTTGTTTGTTGTGTTGTGACGTTGCTGTAGCATGTTCTTTTATCAAGAAATTGATATCGAGTAGAAATTATTATTTACAAATGCCTTATTGGAACGTGTACGTAAAGAAACGAAAGCAACAGCAAATATATACCGAGGGCAATCATTTATGTTTACAAAAAATGTTTTTATTTTTCATTCAACTACGCAAACATTAAGCTAACTTGTATCAACTGACAGTACCATATCTCAATGTTGTAAACACGTTTAAAAGAACCTCTGTTAATGCCAGCCAACTCTTTCGAAAAACATTGATTTGAAACATGATAGCGTTTTAATGTAAATATTTTGTCATGTTTTGCCCATTAGCCTTTTTATTTGTTGAATCCTAGGTTTATATTTGCGTGATAACTGCGTTTTTACTTAGTAATACATGATTATGAAATGTTTTATATGATATAATGAAAGATTGTACAGCTTTCACGATGGGAGCACGTAAAGTTGATATTGTTTTATTTGTAATTCTTACAATGGGGGATATTAATTTGGCTAAACCATGCTCCGATTCTGGGTGTCGGTCAGTTAAAATGCCGTTAGTGTCAGACAACTTAAAGGCTCCATTATTAGCTGAACTGGACGTATCAATGATTAACCAGCAGCTTAAAGAATATATTGATGATGCTATAAATGTAACATTTATTGAGAGATTCCATGACATCGTCGAAGAAAAACAAGAGTCGTTAAAGTCGACGGTATCGGATCTTCATAAACGATTAACCAGTATGTTGGTATGGAATGGAAAATTGTCTAAACAGTTTCTCGGTAAGCTCTTTAATGTTTAAGGTGGAACATGAAACAATAAACATGCACTAAGTCAACTTTTAATGAAGTTAATCAATAAATTGACCTAATAATATAATTTATAACAAATACATTGATGCTTATCAGTTCTAATTTATTCGGGTACATCTTGATTGAGTCGGTAGTACATTGTAACTTACAAATTAATTCAATTATCAGTAATTTTTTTCGTGTCGGGGCCTTTCATAGTCGACCATACGGTATGGGTTTTTTTTTCATTGTTGAAGGCCATTCGGTTGCCTACATCCACTTCATTTGCACCTTGGTGGATAGCTGTATCATATCCTTGGCAATCATACCACATCTCCTTATTTCTATATTCATAATCTACGTTTATCAAGGGAGTAACCGTTTAACTTCTTAAGGGAAAAGGGAGGTAACATTTTTCTTCCGAGTCAGAACATTTTACTTAAGTTTGTCGACGCTATCAATCTATTTTTTTTTTCAAAGCATAACACTATATGCATTGGGGAAAATCTGGATTCAGAATATACGTTTTTTCCATCTGCTTGACCACAATATATTTTCTCATCAAATAAGGAATCAGTATTTGTGGGGTATTTTTGTTGAGGAAAGAACCATAACCCCATCCTCCAATCATATTTTGATTATCCTCGTGATTTTTTTTTAAATTTTATTTTTCTTTAATGACAACTTTTGGTCCAAACCAAAACTGAGTACATGAAATGTTTATAAAAATTTCTTCGATATTTTTAAGCCATAAAGAAAAATTATATATATAATAATCAAAGAACATGTGTGAAGATGGTTCGGATGTTTTCCACCTTATATTTTGAAGTAGCAGATAACAGTTGGTCTAGATCTTTAAAACAATGTGCAAATTTTGAGAGTATTATGTAATTCATGTGTAAGTTATATAATGTAAATAAAAAACAGAAAATTATGTATTTTGTCATATTTACGGCTGTAATTCCTAAAAAAAAATCTACATTATGATTCTTTTTTTCCAACTTTGCCCAATAAGGGGAGATAACTCATATAACAGGGAGAGATAGCTCAGATTAACTAATGCACAGGCACTAGACGTTCTGTCAATAGTATGAAAATATTGGCAATTGGAAGAAAATAGTGTCCATATATATCTGTCAATAGTATAAAAATATTGGCAATTGGAAGAAAATAGTGTCCATATACATGTATATAAAAATATTAGCAATTGGAAGAAAATAGTGTCCATATATATTTTCTTCCAATTGCCAATATTTTTATACTTCCAATTGCCAATATTTTTATACTATTGACAGAACGTCTAGTTATATATATGGACACTATTTTCTTCCAATTGCCAATATTTTTATACTATTGACAAAACGTCTAGTTGTATATATGTACACTATCTTCTTCCAATTGCCAATATTTTTATACTATTGACAGAACGTCAGTGCCTGTGATTAATGTTGTAATAGAAAGTGTTGTGAATTTACCTATTTTAACATGTAGCAAAACTAATGAGTTCGGTGACCCCATTTTTTTCTTTTTTTTATCTGAAGGCATGGTATAAAAGCTTCTCATATTTTATAATAAAATTCTATCATGTAGTTGTCGTTTTATTACACTAAATTGGATTTGCCATGCATACTCTACAAAATCTGACAATTTTGCACAACCTGTAGCATGGAAATAGGTCCGGTGACCCATACTTTTTACTCTATATTAAAAAGCAACTAGTGTGGATCTAGCCGGCGTTAATATTCATGAGGCTAGCCGTCAATAATATTCATGAGATGAAAACCGCGTTCGATGAAATGTTTTGGGTAGTTATTAGATTGTGACAATAAAATAACTTTTGCTGTTAATATCCATTATGGTTATGCTATTTATAGCAATATAAAGTAATTAGGAAATAGTAAGCCAATAGGTGTCTTCTGCAAGGTCCGCGTCATTTAAAATGAAAGTAAATAAAAAGTTTAATTGCATTGCCTCACACTTCACAAAACAATTATGAACATTAAAATGTTGTTATTATTGAATCAATGTAAACTATAGTAATTAAAACAAGATGATTAAATATAGGGTAATTAAATGGAATTAATTGTCATATGGGCATTCCATAATCTGTTCGTTGTCTACAAATATAGTCCAATTCTAAAACTAAAATATACAATACATACGATAGTATCACACAATTAAAAAGATCAGAAAAACAAGAAACATAGTTTATTGAAGGAATATAATAAACAGAAAAATAGAAACTGTCAATTACTATTTCAATGACATAATTCTTCAAAATTACGGAGATCAATAAGAGTCTTTAATCTCAACATTACCAGTCCATTTAATTGCCTCTAAAATGGCCCATAGCACTTATGCCCTAGACCCGTACGAGTTAGTCAGAAAAGGATAAGGGGGGTACCCTGGTATATCACAAATTCGAAAATGAACTATTGCCGGCTGGCCAAACGAAGAGATTCTCCACGTGGGCAATGATACCAGAGGAAGAGGTACGTATTGCCTTTAAAATGGCCCATAGCACTTATACCCTAGACCCGTACGAGTTTGTCAGTAGAGGGTTCAAAGGGGGTATATGGTATCCCGGATACAACGAATTCGAACTGAACTATTGCCGGCTGGCCAAACTAAGAGATTCTCCACATCGACCATTATACCAGAGGTAGAGGTTGATATTGCCTCTAAAATGGCCCATAGCACGTATGCCCTAGACCCGTACGAGTTAGTCAGAAAAGGATAAGGGGGGTACCCTGGTATATCACAAATTCGAAAATGAACTATTGCCGGCTGGCCAAACGAAGAGATTCTCCACGTGGGCAATGATACCAGAGGAAGAGGTACTTATTGCCTTTAAAATGGCCCATAGCACTTATACCCTAGACCCGTACGAGTTTGTCAGTAGAGGGTTCAAAGGGGGTATATGGTATCCCGGATACAACGAATTCGAACTGAACTATTGCCGGCTGGCCAAACTAAGAGATTCTCCACATCGACCATTATACCAGAGGTAGAGGTTGGTATTGCCTCTAAAATGGCCTATAGCACTTATGCCCTAGACCCTTACGAGTTAGTCAGAAAAGGATAAGGGGGGTACCCTGGTATATCACAAATTCGAAAATGAACCATTGCTGGCTGGCCAAACGAAGAGATTCTCCACGTGGGCAATGATACCAGAGGAAGAGGTACTTATTGCCTTTAAAATGGCCCAGAGCACTTATACCCTAGACCCGTACGAGTTTGTCAGTAGAGGGTTCAAAGGGGGTATATGGTATCCCGGATACAACGAATTCGAACTGAACTATTGCCGGCTGGCCAAACTAAGAGATTCTCCACATCGACCATTATACCAGAGGTAGAGGTTGGTATTGCCTCTAAAATGGCCCATAGCACTTATGCCCTAGACCCGTACGAGTTAGTCAGAAAAGGATAAGGGGGGTACCCTGGTATATCACAAATTCGAAAATGAACTATTGCCGGCTGGCCAAACGAAGAGATTCTCCACGTGGGCAATGATACCAGAGGAAGAGGTACGTATTGCCTTTAAAATGGCCCATAGCACTTATACCCTAGACCCGTACGAGTTTGTCAGTAGAGGGTTCAAAGGGGGTATATGGTATCCCGGATACAACGAATTCGAACTGAACTATTGCCGGCTGGCCAAACTAAGAGATTCTCCACATCGACCATTATACCAGAGGTAGAGGTTGATATTGCCTCTAAAATGGCCCATAGCACGTATGCCCTAGACCCGTACGAGTTAGTCAGAAAAGGATAAGGGGGGTACCCTGGTATATCACAAATTCGAAAATGAACTATTGCCGGCTGGCCAAACGAAGAGATTCTCCACGTGGGCAATGATACCAGAGGAAGAGGTACTTATTGCCTTTAAAATGGCCCATAGCACTTATACCCTAGACCCGTACGAGTTTGTCAGTAGAGGGTTCAAAGGGGGTATATGGTATCCCGGATACAACGAATTCGAACTGAACTATTGCCGGCTGGCCAAACTAAGAGATTCTCCACATCGACCATTATACCAGAGGTAGAGGTTGGTATTGCCTCTAAAATGGCCTATAGCACTTATGCCCTAGACCCTTACGAGTTAGTCAGAAAAGGATAAGGGGGGTACCCTGGTATATCACAAATTCGAAAATGAACCATTGCTGGCTGGCCAAACGAAGAGATTCTCCACGTGGGCAATGATACCAGAGGAAGAGGTACTTATTGCCTTTAAAATGGCCCAGAGCACTTATACCCTAGACCCGTACGAGTTTGTCAGTAGAGGGTTCAAAGGGGGTATATGGTATCCCGGATACAACGAATTCGAACTGAACTATTGCCGGCTGGCCAAACTAAGAGATTCTCCACATCGACCATTATACCAGAGGTAGAGGTTGGTATTGCCTCTAAAATGGCCCATAGCACTTATGCCCTAGACCCGTACGAGTTAGTCAGAAAAGGATAAGGGGGGTACCCTGGTATATCACAAATTCGAAAATGAACTATTGCCGGCTGGCCAAACGAAGAGATTCTCCACGTGGGCAATGATACCAGAGGAAGAGGTACGTATTGCCTTTAAAATGGCCCATAGCACTTATACCCTAGACCCGTACGAGTTTGTCAGTAGAGGGTTCAAAGGGGGTATATGGTATCCCGGATACAACGAATTCGAACTGAACTATTGCCGGCTGGCCAAACTAAGAGATTCTCCACATCGACCATTATACCAGAGGTAGAGGTTGATATTGCCTCTAAAATGGCCCATAGCACGTATGCCCTAGACCCGTACGAGTTAGTCAGAAAAGGATAAGGGGGGTACCCTGGTATATCACAAATTCGAAAATGAACTATTGCCGGCTGGCCAAACGAAGAGATTCTCCACGTGGGCAATGATACCAGAGGAAGAGGTACTTATTGCCTTTAAAATGGCCCATAGCACTTATACCCTAGACCCGTACGAGTTTGTCAGTAGAGGGTTCAAAGGGGGTATATGGTATCCCGGATACAACGAATTCGAACTGAACTATTGCCGGCTGGCCAAACTAAGAGATTCTCCACATCGACCATTATACCAGAGGTAGAGGTTGGTATTGCCTCTAAAATGGCCTATAGCACTTATGCCCTAGACCCTTACGAGTTAGTCAGAAAAGGATAAGGGGGGTACCCTGGTATATCACAAATTCGAAAATGAACCATTGCTGGCTGGCCAAACGAAGAGATTCTCCACGTGGGCAATGATACCAGAGGAAGAGGTACTTATTGCCTTTAAAATGGCCCAGAGCACTTATACCCTAGACCCGTACGAGTTTGTCAGTAGAGGGTTCAAAGGGGGTATATGGTATCCCGGATACAACGAATTCGAACTGAACTATTGCCGGCTGGCCAAACTAAGAGATTCTCCACATCGACCATTATACCAGAGGTAGAGGTTGGTATTGCCTCTAAAATGGCCCATAGCACTTATGCCCTAGACCCGTACGAGTTAGTCAGAAAAGGATAAGGGGGGTACCCTGGTATATCACAAATTCGAAAATGAACTATTGCCGGCTGGCCAAACGAAGAGATTCTCCACGTGGGCAATGATACCAGAGGAAGAGGTACGTATTGCCTTTAAAATGGCCCATAGCACTTATACCCTAGACCCGTACGAGTTTGTCAGTAGAGGGTTCAAAGGGGGTATATGGTATCCCGGATACAACGAATTCGAACTGAACTATTGCCGGCTGGCCAAACTAAGAGATTCTCCACATCGACCATTATACCAGAGGTAGAGGTTGATATTGCCTCTAAAATGGCCCATAGCACGTATGCCCTAGACCCGTACGAGTTAGTCAGAAAAGGATAAGGGGGGTACCCTGGTATATCACAAATTCGAAAATGAACTATTGCCGGCTGGCCAAACGAAGAGATTCTCCACGTGGGCAATGATACCAGAGGAAGAGGTACTTATTGCCTTTAAAATGGCCCATAGCACTTATACCCTAGACCCGTACGAGTTTGTCAGTAGAGGGTTCAAAGGGGGTATATGGTATCCCGGATACAACGAATTCGAACTGAACTATTGCCGGCTGGCCAAACTAAGAGATTCTCCACATCGACCATTATACCAGAGGTAGAGGTTGGTATTGCCTCTAAAATGGCCTATAGCACTTATGCCCTAGACCCTTACGAGTTAGTCAGAAAAGGATAAGGGGGGTACCCTGGTATATCACAAATTCGAAAATGAACCATTGCTGGCTGGCCAAACGAAGAGATTCTCCACGTGGGCAATGATACCAGAGGAAGAGGTACTTATTGCCTTTAAAATGGCCCAGAGCACTTATACCCTAGACCCGTACGAGTTTGTCAGTAGAGGGTTCAAAGGGGGTATATGGTATCCCGGATACAACGAATTCGAACTGAACTATTGCCGGCTGGCCAAACTAAGAGATTCTCCACATCGACCATTATACCAGAGGTAGAGGTTGGTATTGCCTCTAAAATGGCCCATAGCACTTATGCCCTAGACCCGTACGAGTTAGTCAGAAAAGGATAAGGGGGGTACCCTGGTATATCACAAATTCGAAAATGAACTATTGCCGGCTGGCCAAACGAAGAGATTCTCCACGTGGGCAATGATACCAGAGGAAGAGGTACGTATTGCCTTTAAAATGGCCCATAGCACTTATACCCTAGACCCGTACGAGTTTGTCAGTAGAGGGTTCAAAGGGGGTATATGGTATCCCGGATACAACGAATTCGAACTGAACTATTGCCGGCTGGCCAAACTAAGAGATTCTCCACATCGACCATTATACCAGAGGTAGAGGTTGATATTGCCTCTAAAATGGCCCATAGCACGTATGCCCTAGACCCGTACGAGTTAGTCAGAAAAGGATAAGGGGGGTACCCTGGTATATCACAAATTCGAAAATGAACTATTGCCGGCTGGCCAAACGAAGAGATTCTCCACGTGGGCAATGATACCAGAGGAAGAGGTACTTATTGCCTTTAAAATGGCCCATAGCACTTATACCCTAGACCCGTACGAGTTTGTCAGTAGAGGGTTCAAAGGGGGTATATGGTATCCCGGATACAACGAATTCGAACTGAACTATTGCCGGCTGGCCAAACTAAGAGATTCTCCACATCGACCATTATACCAGAGGTAGAGGTTGGTATTGCCTCTAAAATGGCCTATAGCACTTATGCCCTAGACCCTTACGAGTTAGTCAGAAAAGGATAAGGGGGGTACCCTGGTATATCACAAATTCGAAAATGAACCATTGCTGGCTGGCCAAACGAAGAGATTCTCCACGTGGGCAATGATACCAGAGGAAGAGGTACTTATTGCCTTTAAAATGGCCCAGAGCACTTATACCCTAGACCCGTACGAGTTTGTCAGTAGAGGGTTCAAAGGGGGTATATGGTATCCCGGATACAACGAATTCGAACTGAACTATTGCCGGCTGGCCAAACTAAGAGATTCTCCACATCGACCATTATACCAGAGGTAGAGGTTGGTATTGCCTCTAAAATGGCCCATAGCACTTATGCCCTAGACCCGTACGAGTTAGTCAGAAAAGGATAAGGGGGGTACCCTGGTATATCACAAATTCGAAAATGAACTATTGCCGGCTGGCCAAACGAAGAGATTCTCCACGTGGGCAATGATACCAGAGGAAGAGGTACGTATTGCCTTTAAAATGGCCCATAGCACTTATACCCTAGACCCGTACGAGTTTGTCAGTAGAGGGTTCAAAGGGGGTATATGGTATCCCGGATACAACGAATTCGAACTGAACTATTGCCGGCTGGCCAAACTAAGAGATTCTCCACATCGACCATTATACCAGAGGTAGAGGTTGATATTGCCTCTAAAATGGCCCATAGCACGTATGCCCTAGACCCGTACGAGTTAGTCAGAAAAGGATAAGGGGGGTACCCTGGTATATCACAAATTCGAAAATGAACTATTGCCGGCTGGCCAAACGAAGAGATTCTCCACGTGGGCAATGATACCAGAGGAAGAGGTACTTATTGCCTTTAAAATGGCCCATAGCACTTATACCCTAGACCCGTACGAGTTTGTCAGTAGAGGGTTCAAAGGGGGTATATGGTATCCCGGATACAACGAATTCGAACTGAACTATTGCCGGCTGGCCAAACTAAGAGATTCTCCACATCGACCATTATACCAGAGGTAGAGGTTGGTATTGCCTCTAAAATGGCCTATAGCACTTATGCCCTAGACCCTTACGAGTTAGTCAGAAAAGGATAAGGGGGGTACCCTGGTATATCACAAATTCGAAAATGAACCATTGCTGGCTGGCCAAACGAAGAGATTCTCCACGTGGGCAATGATACCAGAGGAAGAGGTACTTATTGCCTTTAAAATGGCCCAGAGCACTTATACCCTAGACCCGTACGAGTTTGTCAGTAGAGGGTTCAAAGGGGGTATATGGTATCCCGGATACAACGAATTCGAACTGAACTATTGCCGGCTGGCCAAACTAAGAGATTCTCCACATCGACCATTATACCAGAGGTAGAGGTTGGTATTGCCTCTAAAATGGCCCATAGCACTTATGCCCTAGACCCGTACGAGTTAGTCAGAAAAGGATAAGGGGGGTACCCTGGTATATCACAAATTCGAAAATGAACTATTGCCGGCTGGCCAAACGAAGAGATTCTCCACGTGGGCAATGATACCAGAGGAAGAGGTACGTATTGCCTTTAAAATGGCCCATAGCACTTATACCCTAGACCCGTACGAGTTTGTCAGTAGAGGGTTCAAAGGGGGTATATGGTATCCCGGATACAACGAATTCGAACTGAACTATTGCCGGCTGGCCAAACTAAGAGATTCTCCACATCGACCATTATACCAGAGGTAGAGGTTGATATTGCCTCTAAAATGGCCCATAGCACGTATGCCCTAGACCCGTACGAGTTAGTCAGAAAAGGATAAGGGGGGTACCCTGGTATATCACAAATTCGAAAATGAACTATTGCCGGCTGGCCAAACGAAGAGATTCTCCACGTGGGCAATGATACCAGAGGAAGAGGTACTTATTGCCTTTAAAATGGCCCATAGCACTTATACCCTAGACCCGTACGAGTTTGTCAGTAGAGGGTTCAAAGGGGGTATATGGTATCCCGGATACAACGAATTCGAACTGAACTATTGCCGGCTGGCCAAACTAAGAGATTCTCCACATCGACCATTATACCAGAGGTAGAGGTTGGTATTGCCTCTAAAATGGCCTATAGCACTTATGCCCTAGACCCTTACGAGTTAGTCAGAAAAGGATAAGGGGGGTACCCTGGTATATCACAAATTCGAAAATGAACCATTGCTGGCTGGCCAAACGAAGAGATTCTCCACGTGGGCAATGATACCAGAGGAAGAGGTACTTATTGCCTTTAAAATGGCCCAGAGCACTTATACCCTAGACCCGTACGAGTTTGTCAGTAGAGGGTTCAAAGGGGGTATATGGTATCCCGGATACAACGAATTCGAACTGAACTATTGCCGGCTGGCCAAACTAAGAGATTCTCCACATCGACCATTATACCAGAGGTAGAGGTTGGTATTGCCTCTAAAATGGCCCATAGCACTTATGCCCTAGACCCGTACGAGTTAGTCAGAAAAGGATAAGGGGGGTACCCTGGTATATCACAAATTCGAAAATGAACTATTGCCGGCTGGCCAAACGAAGAGATTCTCCACGTGGGCAATGATACCAGAGGAAGAGGTACGTATTGCCTTTAAAATGGCCCATAGCACTTATACCCTAGACCCGTACGAGTTTGTCAGTAGAGGGTTCAAAGGGGGTATATGGTATCCCGGATACAACGAATTCGAACTGAACTATTGCCGGCTGGCCAAACTAAGAGATTCTCCACATCGACCATTATACCAGAGGTAGAGGTTGATATTGCCTCTAAAATGGCCCATAGCACGTATGCCCTAGACCCGTACGAGTTAGTCAGAAAAGGATAAGGGGGGTACCCTGGTATATCACAAATTCGAAAATGAACTATTGCCGGCTGGCCAAACGAAGAGATTCTCCACGTGGGCAATGATACCAGAGGAAGAGGTACTTATTGCCTTTAAAATGGCCCATAGCACTTATACCCTAGACCCGTACGAGTTTGTCAGTAGAGGGTTCAAAGGGGGTATATGGTATCCCGGATACAACGAATTCGAACTGAACTATTGCCGGCTGGCCAAACTAAGAGATTCTCCACATCGACCATTATACCAGAGGTAGAGGTTGGTATTGCCTCTAAAATGGCCTATAGCACTTATGCCCTAGACCCTTACGAGTTAGTCAGAAAAGGATAAGGGGGGTACCCTGGTATATCACAAATTCGAAAATGAACCATTGCTGGCTGGCCAAACGAAGAGATTCTCCACGTGGGCAATGATACCAGAGGAAGAGGTACTTATTGCCTTTAAAATGGCCCAGAGCACTTATACCCTAGACCCGTACGAGTTTGTCAGTAGAGGGTTCAAAGGGGGTATATGGTATCCCGGATACAACGAATTCGAACTGAACTATTGCCGGCTGGCCAAACTAAGAGATTCTCCACATCGACCATTATACCAGAGGTAGAGGTTGGTATTGCCTCTAAAATGGCCCATAGCACTTATGCCCTAGACCCGTACGAGTTAGTCAGAAAAGGATAAGGGGGGTACCCTGGTATATCACAAATTCGAAAATGAACTATTGCCGGCTGGCCAAACGAAGAGATTCTCCACGTGGGCAATGATACCAGAGGAAGAGGTACGTATTGCCTTTAAAATGGCCCATAGCACTTATACCCTAGACCCGTACGAGTTTGTCAGTAGAGGGTTCAAAGGGGGTATATGGTATCCCGGATACAACGAATTCGAACTGAACTATTGCCGGCTGGCCAAACTAAGAGATTCTCCACATCGACCATTATACCAGAGGTAGAGGTTGATATTGCCTCTAAAATGGCCCATAGCACGTATGCCCTAGACCCGTACGAGTTAGTCAGAAAAGGATAAGGGGGGTACCCTGGTATATCACAAATTCGAAAATGAACTATTGCCGGCTGGCCAAACGAAGAGATTCTCCACGTGGGCAATGATACCAGAGGAAGAGGTACTTATTGCCTTTAAAATGGCCCATAGCACTTATACCCTAGACCCGTACGAGTTTGTCAGTAGAGGGTTCAAAGGGGGTATATGGTATCCCGGATACAACGAATTCGAACTGAACTATTGCCGGCTGGCCAAACTAAGAGATTCTCCACATCGACCATTATACCAGAGGTAGAGGTTGATATTGCCTCTAAAATGGCCCATAGCACGTATGCCCTAGACCCGTACGAGTTAGTCAGAAAAGGATAAGGGGGGTACCCTGGTATATCACAAATTCGAAAATGAACTATTGCCGGCTGGCCAAACGAAGAGATTCTCCACGTGGGCAATGATACCAGAGGAAGAGGTAGTTATTGCCTTTAAAATGGCCCAAAGCACTTATACCCTAGACCCGTACGAGTTTGTCAGTAGAGGGTTCAAAGGGGGTATATGGTATCCCGGATACAACGAATTCGAACTGAACTATTGCCGGCTGGCCAAACTAAGAGATTCTCCACATCGACCATTATACCAGAGGTAGAGGTTGGTATTGCCTCTAAAATGGCCTATAGCACTTATGCCCTAGACCCGTACGAGTTAGTCAGAAAAGGATAAGGGGGGTACCCTGGTATATCACAAATTCGAAAATGAACCATTGCTGGCTGGCCAAACGAAGAGATTCTCCACGTGGGCAATGATACCAGAGGAAGAGGTACTTATTGCCTTTAAAATGGCCCAGAGCACTTATACCCTAGACCCGTACGAGTTTGTCAGTAGAGGGTTCAAAGGGGGTATATGGTATCCCGGATACAACGAATTCGAACTGAACTATTGCCGGCTGGCCAAACTAAGAGATTCTCCACATCGACCATTATACCAGAGGTAGAGGTTGGTATTGCCTCTAAAATGGCCCATAGCACTTATGCCCTAGACCCGTACGAGTTAGTCAGAAAAGGATAAGGGGGGTACCCTGGTATATCACAAATTCGAAAATGAACTATTGCTGGCTGGCCAAACGAAGAGATTCTCCACGTGGGCAATGATACCAGAGGAAGAGGTACGTATTGCCTTTAAAATGGCCCATAGCACTTATACCCTAGACCCGTACGAGTTTGTCAGTAGAGGGTTCAAAGGGGGTATATGGTATCCCGGATACAACGAATTCGAACTGAACTATTGCCGGCTGGCCAAACTAAGAGATTCTCCACATCGACCATTATACCAGAGGTAGAGGTTGATATTGCCTCTAAAATGGCCCATAGCACGTATGCCCTAGACCCGTACGAGTTAGTCAGAAAAGGATAAGGGGGGTACCCTGGTATATCACAAATTCGAAAATGAACTATTGCCGGCTGGCCAAACGAAGAGATTCTCCACGTGGGCAATGATACCAGAGGAAGAGGTACTTATTGCCTTTAAAATGGCCCATAGCACTTATACCCTAGACCCGTACGAGTTTGTCAGTAGAGGGTTCAAAGGGGGTATATGGTATCCCGGATACAACGAATTCGAACTGAACTATTGCCGGCTGGCCAAACTAAGAGATTCTCCACATCGACCATTATACCAGAGGTAGAGGTTGGTATTGCCTCTAAAATGGCCTATAGCACTTATGCCCTAGACCCGTACGAGTTAGTCAGAAAAGGATAAGGGGGGTACCCTGGTATATCACAAATTCGAAAATGAACCATTGCTGGCTGGCCAAACGAAGAGATTCTCCACGTGGGCAATGATACCAGAGGAAGAGGTACTTATTGCCTTTAAAATGGCCCAGAGCACTTATACCCTAGACCCGTACGAGTTTGTCAGTAGAGGGTTCAAAGGGGGTATATGGTATCCCGGATACAACGAATTCGAACTGAACTATTGCCGGCTGGCCAAACTAAGAGATTCTCCACATCGACCATTATACCAGAGGTAGAGGTTGGTATTGCCTCTAAAATGGCCCATAGCACTTATGCCCTAGACCCGTACGAGTTAGTCAGAAAAGGATAAGGGGGGTACCCTGGTATATCACAAATTCGAAAATGAACTATTGCCGGCTGGCCAAACGAAGAGATTCTCCACGTGGGCAATGATACCAGAGGAAGAGGTACGTATTGCCTTTAAAATGGCCCATAGCACTTATACCCTAGACCCGTACGAGTTTGTCAGTAGAGGGTTCAAAGGGGGTATATGGTATCCCGGATACAACGAATTCGAACTGAACTATTGCCGGCTGGCCAAACTAAGAGATTCTCCACATCGACCATTATACCAGAGGTAGAGGTTGATATTGCCTCTAAAATGGCCCATAGCACGTATGCCCTAGACCCGTACGAGTTAGTCAGAAAAGGATAAGGGGGGTACCCTGGTATATCACAAATTCGAAAATGAACTATTGCCGGCTGGCCAAACGAAGAGATTCTCCACGTGGGCAATGATACCAGAGGAAGAGGTACTTATTGCCTTTAAAATGGCCCATAGCACTTATACCCTAGACCCGTACGAGTTTGTCAGTAGAGGGTTCAAAGGGGGTATATGGTATCCCGGATACAACGAATTCGAACTGAACTATTGCCGGCTGGCCAAACTAAGAGATTCTCCACATCGACCATTATACCAGAGGTAGAGGTTGATATTGCCTCTAAAATGGCCCATAGCACGTATGCCCTAGACCCGTACGAGTTAGTCAGAAAAGGATAAGGGGGGTACCCTGGTATATCACAAATTCGAAAATGAACTATTGCCGGCTGGCCAAACGAAGAGATTCTCCACGTGGGCAATGATACCAGAGGAAGAGGTAGTTATTGCCTTTAAAATGGCCCATAGCACTTATACCCTAGACCCGTACGAGTTTGTCAGTAGAGGGTTCAAAGGGGGTATATGGTATCCCGGATACAACGAATTCGAACTGAACTATTGCCGGCTGGCCAAACTAAGAGATTCTCCACATCGACCATTATACCAGAGGTAGAGGTTGGTATTGCCTCTAAAATGGCCTATAGCACTTATGCCCTAGACCCGTACGAGTTAGTCAGAAAAGGATAAGGGGGGTACCCTGGTATATCACAAATTCGAAAATGAACCATTGCTGGCTGGCCAAACGAAGAGATTCTCCACGTGGGCAATGATACCAGAGGAAGAGGTACTTATTGCCTTTAAAATGGCCCAGAGCACTTATACCCTAGACCCGTACGAGTTTGTCAGTAGAGGGTTCAAAGGGGGTATATGGTATCCCGGATACAACGAATTCGAACTGAACTATTGCCGGCTGGCCAAACTAAGAGATTCTCCACATCGACCATTATACCAGAGGTAGAGGTTGGTATTGCCTCTAAAATGGCCCATAGCACTTATGCCCTAGACCCGTACGAGTTAGTCAGAAAAGGATAAGGGGGGTACCCTGGTATATCACAAATTCGAAAATGAACTATTGCCGGCTGGCCAAACGAAGAGATTCTCCACGTGGGCAATGATACCAGAGGAAGAGGTACGTATTGCCTTTAAAATGGCCCATAGCACTTATACCCTAGACCCGTACGAGTTTGTCAGTAGAGGGTTCAAAGGGGGTATATGGTATCCCGGATACAACGAATTCGAACTGAACTATTGCCGGCTGGCCAAACTAAGAGATTCTCCACATCGACCATTATACCAGAGGTAGAGGTTGATATTGCCTCTAAAATGGCCCATAGCACGTATGCCCTAGACCCGTACGAGTTAGTCAGAAAAGGATAAGGGGGGTACCCTGGTATATCACAAATTCGAAAATGAACTATTGCCGGCTGGCCAAACGAAGAGATTCTCCACGTGGGCAATGATACCAGAGGAAGAGGTACTTATTGCCTTTAAAATGGCCCATAGCACTTATACCCTAGACCCGTACGAGTTTGTCAGTAGAGGGTTCAAAGGGGGTATATGGTATCCCGGATACAACGAATTCGAACTGAACTATTGCCGGCTGGCCAAACTAAGAGATTCTCCACATCGACCATTATACCAGAGGTAGAGGTTGATATTGCCTCTAAAATGGCCTATAGCACGTATGCCCTAGACCCGTACGAGTTAGTCAGAAAAGGATAAGGGGGGTACCCTGGTATATCACAAATTCGAAAATGAACTATTGCCGGCTGGCCAAACGAAGAGATTCTCCACGTGGGCAATGATACCAGAGGAAGAGGTAGTTATTGCCTTTAAAATGGCCCATAGCACTTATACCCTAGACCCGTACGAGTTTGTCAGTAGAGGGTTCAAAGGGGGTATATGGTATCCCGGATACAACGAATTCGAACTGAACTATTGCCGGCTGGCCAAACTAAGAGATTCTCCACATCGACCATTATACCAGAGGTAGAGGTTGGTATTGCCTCTAAAATGGCCTATAGCACTTATGCCCTAGACCCGTACGAGTTAGTCAGAAAAGGATAAGGGGGGTACCCTGGTATATCACAAATTCGAAAATGAACCATTGCTGGCTGGCCAAACGAAGAGATTCTCCACGTGGGCAATGATACCAGAGGAAGAGGTACTTATTGCCTTTAAAATGGCCCAGAGCACTTATACCCTAGACCCGTACGAGGTTGTCAGTAGAGGGTTCAAAGGGGGTATATGGCATCCCGGATACAACGAATTCGAACTGAACTATTGCCGGCTGGCCAAACTAAGAGATTCTCCACATCGACCATTATACCAGAGGTAGAGGTTGGTATTGCCTCTAAAATGGCCCATAGCACTTATGCCCTAGACCCGTACGAGTTAGTCAGAAAAGGATAAGGGGGGTACCCTGGTATATCACAAATTCGAAAATGAACTATTGCCGGCTGGCCAAACGAAGAGATTCTCCACGTGGGCAATGATACCAGAGGAAGAGGTACGTATTGCCTTTAAAATGGCCCATAGCACTTATACCCTAGACCCGTACGAGTTTGTCAGTAGAGGGTTCAAAGGGGGTATATGGTATCCCGGATACAACGAATTCGAACTGAACTATTGCCGGCTGGCCAAACTAAGAGATTCTCCACATCGACCATTATACCAGAGGTAGAGGTTGATATTGCCTCTAAAATGGCCCATAGCACGTATGCCCTAGACCCGTACGAGTTAGTCAGAAAAGGATAAGGGGGGTACCCTGGTATATCACAAATTCGAAAATGAACTATTGCCGGCTGGCCAAACGAAGAGATTCTCCACGTGGGCAATGATACCAGAGGAAGAGGTACTTATTGCCTTTAAAATGGCCCATAGCACTTATACCCTAGACCCGTACGAGTTTGTCAGTAGAGGGTTCAAAGGGGGTATATGGTATCCCGGATACAACGAATTCGAACTGAACTATTGCCGGCTGGCCAAACTAAGAGATTCTCCACATCGACCATTATACCAGAGGTAGAGGTTGATATTGCCTCTAAAATGGCCCATAGCACGTATGCCCTAGACCCGTACGAGTTAGTCAGAAAAGGATAAGGGGGGTACCCTGGTATATCACAAATTCGAAAATGAACTATTGCCGGCTGGCCAAACGAAGAGATTCTCCACGTGGGCAATGATACCAGAGGAAGAGGTAGTTATTGCCTTTAAAATGGCCCATAGCACTTATACCCTAGACCCGTACGAGTTTGTCAGTAGAGGGTTCAAAGGGGGTATATGGTATCCCGGATACAACGAATTCGAACTGAACTATTGCCGGCTGGCCAAACTAAGAGATTCTCCACATCGACCATTATACCAGAGGTAGAGGTTGGTATTGCCTCTAAAATGGCCTATAGCACGTATGCCCTAGACCCGTACGAGTTAGTCAGAAAAGGATAAGGGGGGTACCCTGGTATATCACAAATTCGAAAATGAACCATTGCTGGCTGGCCAAACGAAGAGATTCTCCACGTGGGCAATGATACCAGAGGAAGAGGTACTTATTGCCTTTAAAATGGCCCAGAGCACTTATACCCTAGACCCGTACGAGTTTGTCAGTAGAGGGTTCAAAGGGGGTATATGGTATCCCGGATACAACGAATTCGAACTGAACTATTGCCGGCTGGCCAAACTAAGAGATTCTCCACATCGACCATTATACCAGAGGTAGAGGTTGGTATTGCCTCTAAAATGGCCCATAGCACTTATGCCCTAGACCCGTACGAGTTAGTCAGAAAAGGATAAGGGGGGTACCCTGGTATATCACAAATTCGAAAATGAACTATTGCCGGCTGGCCAAACGAAGAGATTCTCCACGTGGGCAATGATACCAGAGGAAGAGGTACTTATTGCCTTTAAAATGGCTCATAGCATTTATACCCTAGACCCGTACGATTGTGTCAGTAAAGGGTTAATAGGGGGGATATGGTGTCACGGTATACAACGAATTCGATCTGAATTATTGCCGGCTGGCCAAACTATGAGATTCTCCACGTGGGCCATTATACCAGTGGTAGAGGTAGGCATTTCCTCTAAAATGGCCCATAACAATCATGCCCTAGACCTGTGCAAATTTGTCAGCAGACGGTTTAAAGGGGGATATAGTATCCCGGTGTACAACGAAGTCAAAATGAAATATTGCCAGCTGACCGACTAAGATAATCTAAACGTGGACCATATTAGCAGAGGTCGAGGTAGCCATTGCCTTTAAGATGGGCCATAGCACTAACCCTGATTGCGTTGTCAAACATATCAGATGTATGGAATAATGTTGCCTCGAAAATTACCCATGGTTCTTATGTCCTAGACCCGTACCTGTTGAACAGCAAAGGGAAGTACTCTTGTATATCACAAAGACCAAACTAAGAGTTTCTCCTTGTGGGCTGACAAAAAGATTAGCGTAGGTGTTTTCTCTAAAAAGGCCCATGTATCGTATATCATAGATCCGTACGTATTGGTAGGAAAAGGGTAAGGGAAGTACTCTTGTATATCAAAATATTCAAACATACTTTTACTTGCTGGTCATTTTAAAGGTAATTAGTACCTTAACCTCTATATCATGGTCCACGAGGAGAATCTTTTAGTTTGACAAGTCGTCAATAGTTCAATTCGACTTTGAGATATATAAAGGTGCCCATGTTTCTCTTTGCTGACTAGGTCGTACGGTCTAGGGTATAGTAGTATGGATCATTTTAGAGGCAATTCCTATTTCTTCCTCTGATATAATGACCCACGTGGAGAATTTCTTAATTTGGCCATCCGGCAATAGTTTTTTTCGACTTCGTGATGAATCGGAGTACCACAACCCTTGTTATCCCCTCCTGACAAACTCGTACGGGTCTAGGACATAAGTACTATGGGCCATTATACAACTACTACATATACCTCTTGTGTCATGACCCATGTGGAAAATGTCTTGGTTTGGCCAGCTGGCAATAGTTCATTTCGACTTTGTGATATATAAAGGTACCAACCTTATCCTTTCCTGGCTAAGTCGTACGAGTCTAGGGCATTAAAGATTTTGGTCATTTTTGAGGCAATGGATACCTCTCCCTCTGATATAATGACTCGTGTGAATAATTCTTTCTATTCAAGCTCTAATGTCAACATGTCACACATGTTACAATGAATATGGGCAGCGAGAACGTTGGTATTCTCTAAAATGATTCCGCTGTGAATCCTTCCATTGCATCTCAAAAAGCTACCGTCATCTATGAAGAGTCACAATTGTCTAGTGCTAGGAAATTGCCTTGTGTTTTTATCTCAGATGTTTGGTATATCGGTATATTGGTAGTTAAATATGAACCGCTGAACGTAAGCAGTTACTCAAATCACTTTCCTGAAAATTTCAATATTTCCAATTGTCTATAACGTTACTGATATCATAGTGATCAGTATGAACTTCATTGTTTAGAAATTCCTCGTCTTCGTTTTTTTTCTGTAATTGTCAATACCGTTAACTAATTCTGTCTTTTTTTAAAGGACACTATCGATGTATTGATCGACGTCAATTCCTCGTGTTAAGAGATTGGTTGGGTTGCATTCTTTTGGGCAATATCTCCATTAATGTTGATTTTGTAGATTTTGTTATTCCTCGCGCTCGATTCACAATAAATCGTTTAAACAGTTTCGATGATTTAACCAGTGCAATACTATACAGCTATCCGACCAGAAAGCCAGGTTTTTACATTAGAAGGTCGATTTTACATGAAAAGCTAGTCTAGTTCCAATAACTGCTGCCATAAGTTCTAGTTGCGGTTATGTAAGGGTTTTCACTTGCGCTAATCTGCTTTTCGCAATCACTAACGTAATTTCGGTTCCGTTGTTCAGATAGTAAGTCGCAAAATACGTGTAGTTCAAGGTATACCGAAGATTAGATGAAACAAAGAGAATACAAAATTCGATCAAGTAGAAGTCATTACAACACTAGGAAAACTTGTGCAAACACAAACATTGTTTTAGGACTTGAATGAACAAATTCTAAAGTTAACGGAACCGGAAGATGTGGTAAATTAGATTATTTCATTCAGATGAATTTTCGGTTAATATGATAACCTTGATTTGACACGTACGTAAGTTCATACAAATGTCCAAAATCCTGCAGTCCCGTCACATTGAATCAAATACTAAAGTACTAGAACGCACACTTTAAATCCAAAAATTATACCGTTTGTTTCAACGCAAAACATAGCAAACCTACACAACGCACTGTCGTTTGAAAACCAGTTTGCCCAAGCCATTCTCACAATCAACACGCAATAAAGTACATTTCCTGCAACTTTTAATCAGAGTAACGTACCAAAAATTACGCTTCCAACTTTCGAAGGCACGATTTCAGAATGGCAAACCTTCTGGGACTCATGTGAGTCGTCCGTACATCTTAACTAGTTACTTACAAATATACAAAAGTGTAACTGCTTGAAAGCTAATGAAGTAGAACACGAAGCACTAGATTTAGAAATTCCTTCGCCTATAAATCAGTAAACAAGCTTACGAAGTTTTTTACGATCAAATTGGAGGTAGCGTCAAGGTCTAGAAACTTTGGGTAAGACACATGAAACATACGGCACACTACTTCTTCCCATTATTGTCAACAAATTACCCGTTGAAGTCAGAAAATATCTCGCGCGAGAACATCGAACAAAAACGTTGGTATAACGGACCTCCCTGAAAGCATATTAGACGATATCGTTATACCGGACACAGGACAAAAGAGTCGACATCCGAAATCGGTGAAATCTAAATCTTACAAGAATAATGAGACTAGACCTAGCGATTAATCTCACGAAATACATCCACCAACTCATTGAAGTAAAACAGCCGACACATAATGCCGTACGAACACATTTGTTATCTTTAACTACCTTGGTATACACAGACTAAACGAATGTAAATCTAAACGCACATTGTAATGAGAAACACCACACAAACTAATGTAATGCACGTTAAACCCACTATCTTCGAATTCGCCCAACGTTCAACTCGTGAATGACATTGATGATACGGAACATAATACTACTATTTTGTATTCTCAACGGACAGAATTGCAATCGAATGTACTTTTGAAAACTGCCGTGGCACAAGTAGGCTCAAATCAGTTCTTTATCGATACGGATATTCTTTTTGACGAAGGAGGACAAACATCTTTTGAAACGCAAAACTTAACTAAATTTACAGATAGCGGGAACATAAATTATATATTAATCGGCATTTGGAGGTGCAGAGAAAAACGTGAGACACAAAGAAAAGTCAACAATCTATCTGAAAACCGATGTAGGACACGTATTGTCAATCAAAGTACTGATAGTACAGATGATCGGCATGCCTATACAGAATCACATACGTAATATTGATACACAGAACGGTTATTTGCGTGGTTTAAATATAGCGCACACGGTGACAAAGCACGATTCATTCGAGATATCGTTGCTGGTAGGCGCATATCACTACGGGGACATTGTTAAAGATTATATAGTCCGTGTAAACGATCCGATCGCCGTGAAATCCAATATCGGATAAATGCTTTCGGTACTTACATACGGTAAGAAAACAAACACGTCGAAGACTAGTATGTGTAATGTTCTAGTATCTCACAAAGTTAAAGAATTCAATCTTGAGAGATTTTGGAATTTAGATTCAATAGGAATAAATAGTAGGGAGGTAGACGAAGACGACAATGCATATATTTAAGTCTATCAGGACAGATCAATTGAGTTCTGAGAAAACAAATATCCCGCTATGTTACCTTGAAAACGTGATGAATTGCCTATAAATTAAGCAGTCACGAACAGAAGGACAGAAAACGTCCTTCAAAGACTTACTCAAAACTCAGATAGGTTAAAGATGTACGGGAACATTATACAAGAACAGGAACGAAGAGGATTCATAGAGAAGGTAGATGAAACAGATGAACTTAAGAAAAGTATCACTACATTCCTTATCATCCTGTACAGAAGGAATCAAGCACTATGCCTATCAAAATTGTTTACGACTGCATTTGTCGACATCGCATAATTCGCAAAGTTTGAATGACTGATTTGTATGTGGACAACATTCTGTTAAGTTTACAGAACGAGGGTGGGCTGACTATAAGGAAGGGAGATCAATGATGGAGGAAACTGGATTCTATCTACGATCCTGGACGTCAAACCGTGTGGATATACGTAAGCTAGCTAAAACGGAAAAAAGTACTACTATATGCGGACAAAACACAAAAGTACTTGGTATGTTATGGAATAGCTGATTCGATGATCTGATGTATCAGAAATTAATACGGCCGCTTTGTGAAAAATTGTGCAAATCATGCTACAGGAATAAAATTTGGCATAGACTCAGCTCAGCTGTTACTCTTTTATTCAAGATAAGGAGGCATTTGAAAAAAATGTCTCACATCCGGTAAAAATCTTAAATGGCCGACATCATACTTAAATCATCCAAATATCAGAAGCTAGTGTAAGTGTGTGAAAAGCGGTTTTTATCATGCTGATATAATAATATTTGGAACAAACCTTTGTTATGTACTACTTTTGGATATTTTATATAGATTAGATGTCTTTTAAAACCCTACTTTCCGTAAAATCCGACATGGCGGACATTGTACAAAAATAAGCTTATTTTTAAAGGAGGGTATTGCTACTATCATTAAATTGTTCAGGAACCTTTCTTTGATGCTGCTAATGGATACAATACATAAGATATATGTCTTTAAAAGCATTACTTCCAGTTATAGTCAAATTGGCGGACATGAAACATCATTATTTTACTTTAATATTCAACTTTATTTCAAAATGTAAAGAAACTGGGGTTTTTTTGTGCTGGTCAGTTACCATTTGGTTTTGGCTTTAAGTTATCTTCTAAACCACCTATTGTATTCTATAGATAATGATTAAATACAAAGCTAACACTTCCGGTATATAAAACCAATTTGGAGTAAATTTCAAAGATGAGTCCTCAGTCCATATCCTCGAAATAGAGCTTTTATTTGGATAGATTGATGAAAATAAGATAAAATCACTGTAGTACTAAAACATCTTTAAAAGTACAGATCATTTATGGCCGCAAATATTCACAATCGGAAAGCTGATTTTCCTCATTTACTAAGACAGCGGCGGTATTGGTTTTTACATCAATAATGTACAAGCTCCTGATAAGGTGAAGAGGCCTCACAAAGAGTTGTCCAAAGGGGTTCCAATGTTTCACATTTTCCCCGCAATTATAAGCGTCTGGAATAGTAAGCATAGAAACCAAATCTCAAGCTTGTTACTCATCCACACCCGCCATGGTATATTGCACGTTTTACATGATGAAAAACATTAGACCGAGTCGTTCAAATATCATCAATAAGTCTTTCCACTTTCAAAAACATGTTTTTTTGCTTCGTAAACCCCATCTGATAAGTTTTTTTCGACCTTACTACAAAACCACGTATCGTTTTATCAATGGCATTATCAAATCCATATCTGGTGATGTTGGCTGATCAATCATCATTCTAAATCATTAAGTCACATCTTGAAACGCCATCCATGTCAACAACGAAGTTCCCTTTCAAGTAAACGTGCACTTGAAAGGTCACGGATAGATTATATCTAAGGCTTTTTCCACTTCCAAATACAAGCCAAAGTTCATCTGCCCCCATGTCACGGAATAATGACACAGCAATGACAGCAGCATCAGTATCGACTGGTCAAGTCATGAGTCAGTTAAGTCTGTGAATCACTGCATCATACACATGTTTTTTTTATATTGATTCTATAGTATAAGCCTATTCATTTTAACATGGGGCTAAACTTGAAACACCATCATGTGGTGAATAACACAAAACATCCTGAGCATTTGTTGCTACAACTAACTCTTCCTCAAAATCTATTGAGCAAGCGCCTGTGAATAAAAACTAAAAAGTTCTTTCTTAATGTCGTCATCTCTCAGAAAACTTTACCAATTTTGAGATTTGTTTCGACTCTGGATTCGTCTTTGTATTCTCTTACCCCTATGTGTATTTTTTTTCTTGTGGCAGCATTCAAACTACCGGTATTTTCTATATATGCATTCATCCACTGTTACAGTTTCATAACGAGTATGCTGATAGGGTATTATGCCCTTATCTTAAAAAGCATGAAACTATTATGATAAAGTCTTGGATGCATATGACAGTTGTAGCAACACATGTTCAGGATATTCTATCTTTACCGCCGTGATGCGTTTCAAGTTAAACACCATATTAATACATATGTATTAAAAGGCTGACACTAGAATCATGGTGCATGTGTCTGATGCAGTGAAACACGAAATTAAACAAGTCATTATTCGAACAGTCGTTACTGATGATGCTGTCATTACTGTTTCGCTATTCCGTGACATAGGGGTAGACGAACTATGGATTGTGTTTAAGAGGAGTAAAAGCTTTGGATAAATATATATAAATGACCTTCCAAATGCACTCGCGATTAGGGATCACACACAAATATTGTGATCCATTTTCCGGTTGTGATACGGTTCTCTGTTTTCTTGAAAAGGGGGAAAAAGACTGTTTGGGAGACATTAACATTTGAAGATGTGACTTTAACTTAAAGAATGATAATTGATCCGCCTAAATCACCGGTGTTTACTGTAAGATAGCAAAAAATAATCATATGGGGTTAGCATGGTTAACAAAGCAAGATATATCTATTTACGCAAAAGGGTAGGTTAATTGAGGTTATCAACTTAGTCTAGTCTTTTCCAGCATGCAAAATGTACAATATACTAAGACACGTGTTTAGGGGACGAGCCTGAAATTGGCTCGTATGCTACCAAGTCCAGGCGCTAATGGATGACGACGGGACAAAGAGGATCACTTTCAAAAAACTCTTTCTGAGGGCACATCATGTTGTCAGAAGCTTGCACATTGTGGATGTAAGAAAGGTTGTTTTTATGAGGAAAATCAAGTCTCCCGTGGCCTGCGTCGTGTGCATGCGGTGGTAACTGGGAATTTACAAGGTTTTTTTGCCAAATAGTGGTAATTTTTAAAAGGTTTAGTACTTAAGTGATTTTATTTTGATTAAATCAATCTATCCAAAGCTCTACATCGAACATATGGAGTGAGGACTCATCTTTGACATTTACGCCATATTGGTTTTTTTTACCGGAAGTGTTAACTTTGTATTTAAATATTAACTACAGAATATGATAAGTGGTTTAGAGGATAAATTAAAGCCTAAAGTTGATGACCACCACAAAAAAAACCCACTTTCTTCACATTTTGAAAAAAAGATAAATATCAAAATAAAAAAATGACATATTTATGTCCTCCATTTTGAATATTACCGGAAGAAAGGATTTTTAAGACAGATATCTTATACATTGTATCCCTTGGAAGCATCAAAGAATTGTTCCTGTACAATTTAATGATAGTAACAATACGTTAAAACACATTTCAATCCCCCTCCCTAAAAAATAAGCTTATTTTAGTCAATGTCCGCCATATTGGATTCTACCGAAAGTAGGGTTTTTAGAGACATTTTATCTATATAATATATCCAAAAGTATTACATAACAAAGGTTTGTACCAAATATTATTATAGCAGCATGCTGATAGATCCTTTTCACATACTGTGGATTCATTATTATTCGTGGGATACCAATTTTTCGTGGATTTCGTTGGTACAGGCAAACCACGAAATTTGATGTTCAACGAATGACAAATTTTACAAAGGCTTGTACTAGTATGCAGACTTCGGTTAAACCACGAAATTAAATATCCACGAATATGTAAGTTTCCCTGAATCCACGAAAATTGGTACCCACGAAAATAAATGAATCCACAGTACTAGCCTTCTATATTGGGCCGATTAAAGTATGATGTCCGCCATTTTTTATTTAACCGGCAGTGAGACATTTTTTTCAAATGCCTTCTTATCTGAAATAAAAGAGTAATATTTCAGGAAGGTCTATGCCAATGTTCATGCTTATATCAGGATGTGCACAACTCGTCTGAAATATACTTGTGGCCGCCGGACTAAATGTGATATTCCAATACTAGACATTGTAACAAAAAGTGAGATTTTGAAAATTCTTCGAAAAAATACGATCCACTTAGAATACTTAGCCCGGTCACAATACGAACAAAGAAGCTCATACAGGATCTATGGAAAAGTGGATTGAATTGGGATAAACACGTTTCGGAAAACTCTAAGGATTACTGTAGCAAGCGACTTTGAGAAAGCGACACACAACGTATTTCCGAGATATTATTTCTCCGGTAATTCTATTTCGGAATAGTCTGGTAACAGCGCTTCTGTCTTCTGTTCTACGATCTGACTGATTTCATTTTTTCGAGATCCGGGTCACGGTATCATAAATAAAGATGATAGTTAAGGCAATATGTACTAGAACAACTGTTCAGCCAGTACATTAAATATACATATTCGTATTCCAAGGCGAAGTCACTGACAGTACGACGTCGAAAATGGACAAGTACAATAAATCGGACGTTATGCTCCCGCGATAGGTTAACCAATAATGGCTAACGTGGAGAATCTCTTAGTATGGCAAGTCAACAATAGTTAATTTCCATTTTTAACCCTCTTCTGAAAAATCTTACGGGTCTAAGGCATCAGTGCTATTATCCATTTTAAAGGTAATAACTACCTTTGTCCCTGTTATCGTGGCCCTAGTGGAGAATCTTTTAGTTTTGCTAGTCGGCAACAGTTCAATAAACCCCTTTCCCTTTGCTGACTGACTCGTACGGGTCTAGAGTTATGTGTCATTTTAGAGTCAATGTCAACTTCTACCTCTGGTATAATTGTCGATGTGGAGAATCTCTTAGCTTGGCCAGCCGGCAATAGTTCAGTTCGAATTTGTTGTAAACCGGTATCCTATATCCCCACTTTTAACCCTCTACTTACTTACTTACTCATACGGGTCTAGGGTATAAGTGCTATGGGTCATTTTAAAGTCAATAAGTACCTCTTCCTCTGGTATCATTGCCTACGGGGACACTCTCTTCGTTTGGCCAGCCGGCAATAATTCATTTCGAATTTGTGATATACTTAAGTACCCCCTCCTTATCCTTTCCTGACTAACTCGTACGGGTCTAGGGCATAAGTGCTATCGGCCATTTTAGAGGCAGTACCAACCTCTACCTCTGGTATAATGGTCGATGTGGAGAATCTTTTAGTTTGGCCAGCCGGCAATAGTTCAGTTCGAATTCGTTGTTAACCGGAATACCATATCCTCCCTTTTAACCTTCTACTAACAAACTCGTACGGGTCTAAGGTACAAGTGCTATGGGCCATTTTAAAGACAATAAGTACCTCTTCCTCTGGTACCATTGCCCACGTGGAGTATTTTTTCGTTTGGCCAGCCGGCAATAGTTCATTTTCGAATTTGTGATATATCAGGGTACCCCCTTTATCCTTTCCTGACTAACTCGTACGGGTCTAGGGCATAAGTGCTCTGGGCCATTTTATAGGCAATACCAACCTCTACCTCTGGTATGATGGTCGATGTGGAGAATCTCTTAGTTTGGCCAGCCGGCAATAGTTCAGTTCGAATTTGTTGTAAACCGGTATCCCATATCCCCACTTTTAACCCTCTACTTACTTACTCGTACGGGTTTAGGGTTCAAGTGCTATGGGTCATTTTAAAGTCAATAAGTACCTCTTCCTCTGGTATCATTGCCTACGGGGACAATCTCTTCGTTTGGCCAGCCGGCAATAATTCATTTCGAATTTGTGATATACTTGGGTACCCCCTCCTTATCCTTTCCTGACTAACTCATACGGGTCTAGGGCATAAGTGCTATCGGCCATTTTAGAGGCAGTACCAACTTCTACCTCTGGTATAATGGTCGATGTGGAGAATCTTTTAGTTTGGCCAGCCGGCAATAGTTCAGTTCGAATTCGTTGTTAACCGGAATACCATATCCCCCTTTAAACCTTCTACTACCAAACTCGTGCGGGTCTAAGGTACAAGTGCTATGGGCCATTTTAAAGGCAATAAGTACCTCTTCCTCTGGTATCATTGCCCACGTGGAGAATCTCTTCGTTTGGTCAGCCGGCAATAGTTCATTTTAGAATTTGTGATATACCAGGGTATCCCCCTTATCCTTTCCAGACTAACTCGTACGGGTCTAGGGCATAAGTGCTCTGGGCCATTTTATAGGCAATACCAACCTCTACCTCTGGTATGATGGTCGATGTGGAGAATCTCTTAGTTTGGCCAGCCGGCAATAGTTCAGTTCGAATTCGTTGTAAACCAGAATACCATATCCCCCCTTTTAACCTTCTACTGACAAACTCGTACGGGTCTAGGGTACAAGTGCTATTGGCCATTTTAAAGGCAATAAGTACATCTTCCTCTGGTATAATTGCCCACGTGGAGAATCTCTTCGTTTGGCCAGCCGGCAATAGTTCATTTTAGAATTTGTGATATACCAGGGTACCCCCGTTATCCATTCCAGACTAACTCGTACGGGTCTTGGGCATAAGTGCTCTGAGCCATTTTATAGGCAATACCAACCTCTACCTCTGGTATGATGGTCGATGTGGAGAATCTCTTAGTTTGGCCAGCCGGCAATAGTTCAGTTCAAATTCGTTGTAAACCAGAATACCATATCCCCTCTTTTAACCTTTTACTAACAAACTCGTACGGGTCTAGGGTACAAGTGCTATTGGCCATTTTAAAGGCAATAAGTACATCTTCCTCTGGTATAATTGCCCACGTGGAGAATCTCTTCGTTTGGCCAGCCGGCAATAGTTCATTTTCGAATTTGTGATATACCAGGGTACCCCCCTTATCATTTCCTGACTAACTGGTACGGGTGTAGGGCATAAGTGCTATGAGCCATTTTATAGGCAATACCAACCTTTACCTCTGGTATGATGGTTGATGTGGAGAATCTCTTAGTTTGGCCAGCCGGCAATAGTTCAGTTCGAATTCGTTGTAAACCGGAATACCACATCCCCCCTTTTAACCCTCTACTGACAAACTCGTACGGGTCTAGGGTACAAGTTCTATGGGCCATTTTAAAGGCAATAAGTACCTCTTCCTCTGGTATCATTGCCCACGTGGAGAATCTCTTTGTTTGGCCAGCCGGCAATAGTTCATTTTAGAATTTGTGATATACCAAGGTACCCCCCTTATCCTTTCCAGACTAACTCGTACGGGTCTAGGGCATAAGTGCTCTGGGCCATTTTATAGGCAATACCAACCTCTACCTCTGGTATGATGGTCGATGTGGAGAATCTCTTAGTTTGGCCAGCTGGCAATAGTTCAGTTCGTATTCGTTGTAAACCGGAATACCATATCCCCCCTTTTAACCCTCTACTGACAAACTCGTTCGGGTCTAGGGTACAAGTGCTCTGAGCCATTTTAAAGGCAATAAGTACCTCTTCCTCTGGTATCATTGCCCACGTGGAGAATCTCTTCGTTTGGCGAGCCGGCAATAGTTCATTTTCGAATTTGTGATATACCAGGGTACCCCCCTTATCCTTTCAAGACTAACTCGTACGGGTCTAGGGCATAAGAGCTATGGGCCATTTTATAGGCCATACCAACTTCTACCTCTGGTATGATGGTCGATGTGGAGAATCTCTTAGTTTGGCCAGCCGGCAATAGTTCAGTTCGAATTCGTTGTAAACCGGAATACCATATCCCCCCTTTTAACCTTCTACTGACAAACTCGTACGGGTCTAGGGTACAAGTGCTATGGGCCATTTTAAAGGCAATAAGTACATCTTCCTCTGGTATAATTGCCCACGTGGAGAATCTCTTCGTTTGGCCAGCCGGCAATAGTTCATTTTCGAATTTGTGATATACCAGGGTACCCCCCTTATCCTTTCCTGACTAACTCGTACGGGTCTAGGGCATAAGTGCTATCGGCCATTTTATAGGCAATACCAACCTCTACCTCTGGTATGATGGTCGATGTTGAGAATCTCTTAGTTTGGCCAGCCGGCAATAGTTCAGTTCGAATTCGTTGTAAACCGGAATACCATATCCCCCCTTTTAGCCTTCTACTGACAAACTCGTACGGGTCTAGGGTATAAGTGCTATGAGCCATTTTAAAGCAAGAAGTACCTCTTTCCCTGGTATCATTTCCCATATGGAGAATCTCTTCGTTTGGCCAGCCGGCAATAGTTCATTTTAGAATTTGTGATATACCAGGGTACCCCCCTTATCCTTTCCTGACTAACTCGTACGGGTCTAGGGCATAAGTGATATGAGCCATTTTATAGGCAATACCAACCTCTACCTCTGGTATGATGGTTGATGTGGAGAATCTCTTAGTTTGGCCAGCCGGCAATAGTTCAGTTCGAATTCGTTGTAAACCGGAATACCATATCCCCCCTTCTAACCCTCTACTGACAAACTCGTACGTGTCTAGGGTACAAGTGCTATGAGCCATTTTAAAGGCAATCAGTACCTCTACCTCTGGTATCATTGCCCACGTGGAGAATCTCTTCATTTGGCCAGCCGGCAATAGTTCATTTTCGAATTTGTGATATACCAGGGTACCTCCCTTATCCTTTCCAGACTAACTCGTACGGGTCTAGGGCATAAGTGCTATGAGCCATTTTATAGGCAATATCAACCTCTACCTCTGGTATGATGGTTGATGTGGAGAATCTCTTAGTTTGGCCAGCCGGCAATAGTTCAGTTCGAATTCGTTGTAAACCGGAATACCATATCCCCCCTTTTAACCCTCTACTGACAAACTCGTACGGGTCTAGGGTACAAGTGCTATTGGCCATTTTAAAGGCAATAAGTACATCTTCCTCTGGTATAATTGCCCACGTGGAGAATCTCTTCGTTTGGCCAGCCGGCAATAGTTCATTTTCGAATTTGTGATATACCAGGGTACCCCCCTTATCATTTCCTGACTAACTGGTACGGGTGTAGGGCATAAGTGCTATGAGCCATTTTATAGGCAATACCAACCTTTACCTCTGGTATGATGGTTGATGTGGAGAATCTCTTAGTTTGGCCAGCCGGCAATAGTTCAGTTCGAATTCGTTGTAAACCGGAATACCACATCCCCCCTTTTAACCCTCTACTGACAAACTCGTACGGGTCTAGGGTACAAGCTCTATGGGCCATTTTAAAGGCAATAAGTACCTCTTCCTCTGGTATCATTGCCCACGTGGAGAATCTCTTTGTTTGGCCAGCCGGCAATAGTTCATTTTCGAATTTGTGATATACCAAGGTACCCCCCTTATCCTTTCCAGACTAACTCGTACGGGTCTAGGGCATAAGTGCTCTGGGCCATTTTATAGGCAATACCAACCTCTACCTCTGGTATGATGGTCGATGTGGAGAATCTCTTAGTTTGGCCAGCTGGCAATAGTTCAGTTCGTTTTCGTTGTAAACCGGAATACCATATCCCCCCTTTTAACCCTCTACTGACAAACTCGTACGGGTCTAGGGTACAAGTGCTCTGAGCCATTTTAAAGGCAATAAGTACCTCTTCCTCTGGTATCATTGCCCACGTGGAGAATCTCTTCGTTTGGCGAGCCGGCAATAGTTCATTTTCGAATTTGTGATATACCAGGGTACCCCCCTTATCCTTTCAAGACTAACTCGTACGGGTCTAGGGCATAAGAGCTATGGGCCATTTTATAGGCCATACCAACTTCTACCTCTGGTATGATGGTCGATGTGGAGAATCTCTTAGTTTGGCCAGCCGGCAATAGTTCAGTTCGAATTCGTTGTAAACCGGAATACCATATCCCCCCTTTTAACCTTCTACTGACAAACTCGTACGGGTCTAGGGTACAAGTGCTATGGGCCATTTTAAAGGCAATAAGTACATCTTCCTCTGGTATAATTGCCCACGTGGAGAATTTCTTCGTTTGGCCAGCCGGCAATAGTTCATTTTCGAATTTGTGATATTCCAGGGTACCCCCCTTATCCTTTCCTGACTAACTCGTACGGGTCTAGGGCATAAGTGCTATCGGCCATTTTATAGGCAATACCAACCTCTACCTCTGGTATGATGGTCGATGTTGAGAATCTCTTAGTTTGGCCAGCCGGCAATAGTTCAGTTCGAATTCGTTGTAAACCGGAATACCATATCCCCCCTTTTAGCCTTCTACTGACAAACTCGTACGGGTCTAGGGTACAAGTGCTATGAGCCATTTTATAGGCAATATCAACCTCTACCTCTGGTATGATGGTTGATGTGGAGAATCTCTTAGTTTGGCCAGCCGGCAATAGTTCAGTTCGAATTCGTTGTAAACCGGAATACCATATCCCCCCTTTTAACCCTCTACTGACAAACTCGTACGGGTCTAGGGTACAAGTGCTATTGGCCATTTTAAAGGCAATAAGTACATCTTCCTCTGGTATAATTGCCCACGTGGAGAATCTCTTCGTTTGGCCAGCCGGCAATAGTTCATTTTCGAATTTGTGATATACCAGGGTACCCCCCTTATCATTTCCTGACTAACTGGTACGGGTGTAGGGCATAAGTGCTATGAGCCATTTTATAGGCAATACCAACCTTTACCTCTGGTATGATGGTTGATGTGGAGAATCTCTTAGTTTGGCCAGCCGGCAATAGTTCAGTTCGAATTCGTTGTAAACCGGAATACCACATCCCCCCTTTTAACCCTCTACTGACAAACTCGTACGGGTCTAGGGTACAAGCTCTATGGGCCATTTTAAAGGCAATAAGTACCTCTTCCTCTGGTATCATTGCCCACGTGGAGAATCTCTTTGTTTGGCCAGCCGGCAATAGTTCATTTTCGAATTTGTGATATACCAAGGTACCCCCCTTATCCTTTCCAGACTAACTCGTACGGGTCTAGGGCATAAGTGCTCTGGGCCATTTTATAGGCAATACCAACCTCTACCTCTGGTATGATGGTCGATGTGGAGAATCTCTTAGTTTGGCCAGCTGGCAATAGTTCAGTTCGTTTTCGTTGTAAACCGGAATACCATATCCCCCCTTTTAACCCTCTACTGACAAACTCGTACGGGTCTAGGGTACAAGTGCTCTGAGCCATTTTAAAGGCAATAAGTACCTCTTCCTCTGGTATCATTGCCCACGTGGAGAATCTCTTCGTTTGGCGAGCCGGCAATAGTTCATTTTCGAATTTGTGATATACCAGGGTACCCCCCTTATCCTTTCAAGACTAACTCGTACGGGTCTAGGGCATAAGAGCTATGGGCCATTTTATAGGCCATACCAACTTCTACCTCTGGTATGATGGTCGATGTGGAGAATCTCTTAGTTTGGCCAGCCGGCAATAGTTCAGTTCGAATTCGTTGTAAACCGGAATACCATATCCCCCCTTTTAACCTTCTACTGACAAACTCGTACGGGTCTAGGGTACAAGTGCTATGGGCCATTTTAAAGGCAATAAGTACATCTTCCTCTGGTATAATTGCCCACGTGGAGAATTTCTTCGTTTGGCCAGCCGGCAATAGTTCATTTTCGAATTTGTGATATTCCAGGGTACCCCCCTTATCCTTTCCTGACTAACTCGTACGGGTCTAGGGCATAAGTGCTATCGGCCATTTTATAGGCAATACCAACCTCTACCTCTGGTATGATGGTCGATGTTGAGAATCTCTTAGTTTGGCCAGCCGGCAATAGTTCAGTTCGAATTCGTTGTAAACCGGAATACCATATCCCCCCTTTTAGCCTTCTACTGACAAACTCGTACGGGTCTAGGGTACAAGTGCTATGAGCCATTTTAAAGCAAGAAGTACCTCTTTCCCTGGTATCATTTCCCATATGGAGAATCTCTTCGTTTGGCCAGCCGGCAATAGTTCATTTTAGAATTTGTGATATACCAGGGTACCCCCCTTATCCTTTCCTGACTAACTCGTACGGGTCTAGGGCATAAGTGCTATGAGCCATTTTATAGGCAATACCAACCTCTACCTCTGGTATGATGGTTGATGTGGAGAATCTCTTAGTTTGGCCAGCCGGCAATAGTTCAGTTCGAATTCGTTGTAAACCGGAATACCATATCCCCCTTCTAACCCTCTACTGACAAACTCGTACGTGTCTAGGGTACAAGTGCTATGAGCCATTTTAAAGGCAATCAGTACCTCTACCTCTGGTATCATTGCCCACGTGGATAATCTCTTCATTTGGCCAGCCGGCAATAGTTCATTTTCGAATTTGTGATATACCAGGGTACCTCCCTTATCCTTTCCAGACTAACTCGTACGGGTCTAGGGCATAAGTGCTATGAGCCATTTTATAGGCAATATCAACCTCTACCTCTGGTATGATGGTTGATGTGGAGAATCTCTTAGTTTGGCCAGCCGGCAATAGTTCAGTTCGAATTCGTTGTAAACCGGAATACAATATCCCCCCTTTTAACCCTCTACTGACAAACTCGTACGGGTCTAGGGTACAAGTGCTATTGGCCATTTTAAAGGCAATAAGTACATCTTCCTCTGGTATAATTGCCCACGTGGAGAATCTCTTCGTCTGGCCAGCCGGCAATAGTTCATTTTCGAATTTGTGATATACCAGGGTACCCCCCTTATCATTTCCTGACTAACTGGTACGGGTGTAGGGCATAAGTGCTATGAGCCATTTTATAGGCAATACCAACCTTTACCTCTGGTATGATGGTTGATGTGGAGAATCTCTTAGTTTGGCCAGCCGGCAATAGTTCAGTTCGAATTCGTTGTAAACCGGAATACCACATCCCCCCTTTTAACCCTCTACTGACAAACTCGTACGGGTCTAGGGTACAAGTTCTATGGGCCATTTTAAAGGCAATAAGTACCTCTTCCTCTGGTATCATTGCCCACGTGGAGAATCTCTTTGTTTGGCCAGCCGGCAATAGTTCATTTTAGAATTTGTGATATACCAAGGTACCCCCCTTATCCTTTCCAGACTAACTCGTACGGGTCTAGGGCATAAGTGCTCTGGGCCATTTTATAGGCAATACCAACCTCTACCTCTGGTATGATGGTCGATGTGGAGAATCTCTTAGTTTGGCCAGCTGGCAATAGTTCAGTTCGTATTCGTTGTAAACCGGAATACCATATCCCCCCTTTTAACCCTCTACTGACAAACTCGTACGGGTCTAGGGTACAAGTGCTATTGGCCATTTTAAAGGCAATAAGTACATCTTCCTCTGGTATAATTGCCCACGTGGAGAATCTCTTCGTCTGGCCAGCCGGCAATAGTTCATTTTCGAATTTGTGATATACCAGGGTACCCCCCTTATCATTTCCTGACTAACTGGTACGGGTGTAGGGCATAAGTGCTATGAGCCATTTTATAGGCAATACCAACCTTTACCTCTGGTATGATGGTTGATGTGGAGAATCTCTTAGTTTGGCCAGCCGGCAATAGTTCAGTTCGAATTCGTTGTAAACCGGAATACCACATCCCCCCTTTTAACCCTCTACTGACAAACTCGTACGGGTCTAGGGTACAAGTTCTATGGGCCATTTTAAAGGCAATAAGTACCTCTTCCTCTGGTATCATTGCCCACGTGGAGAATCTCTTTGTTTGGCCAGCCGGCAATAGTTCATTTTAGAATTTGTGATATACCAAGGTACCCCCCTTATCCTTTCCAGACTAACTCGTACGGGTCTAGGGCATAAGTGCTCTGGGCCATTTTATAGGCAATACCAACCTCTACCTCTGGTATGATGGTCGATGTGGAGAATCTCTTAGTTTGGCCAGCTGGCAATAGTTCAGTTCGTATTCGTTGTAAACCGGAATACCATATCCCCCCTTTTAACCCTCTACTGACAAACTCGTACGGGTCTAGGGTACAAGTGCTCTGAGCCATTTTAAAGGCAATAAGTACCTCTTCCTCTGGTATCATTGCCCACGTGGAGAATCTCTTCGTTTGGCGAGCCGGCAATAGTTCATTTTCGAATTTGTGATATACCAGGGTACCCCCCTTATCCTTTCAAGACTAACTCGTACGGGTCTAGGGCATAAGAGCTATGGGCCATTTTATAGGCCATACCAACTTCTACCTCTGGTATGATGGTCGATGTGGAGAATCTCTTAGTTTGGCCAGCCGGCAATAGTTCAGTTCGAATTCGTTGTAAACCGGAATACCATATCCCCCCTTTTAACCTTCTACTGACAAACTCGTACGGGTCTAGGGTACAAGTGCTATGGGCCATTTTAAAGGCAATAAGTACATCTTCCTCTGGTATAATTGCCCACATGGAGAATCTCTTCGTTTGGCCAGCCGGCAATAGTTCATTTTCGAATTTGTGATATACCAGGGTACCCCCCTTATCCTTTCCAGACTAACTCGTACGGGTCTAGGGCATAAGTGCTCAGGGCCATTTTATAGGCAATACCAACCTCTACCTCTGGTATGATGGTCGATGTGGAGAATCTCTTATAGTTTGGCCAGCCGGCAATAGTTCAGTTCGAATTCGTTGTAAACCGGAATACCATATCCCCCCTTTTAACCCTCTACTGAAAAACTCGTACGGGTCTAGGGTACAAGTGCCAAGAGCCATTTTAAAGGCAATAAGTACCTCTTCCTCTGGTATTATTGCCCACGTGGAGAATCTCTTCGTTTGGCCAGCCGGCAATAGTTCATTTTCGAATTTGTGATATACCAGGGTACCCCCCCCCTTATCCTTTCCTGACTAACTCGTACGAGGTGTAGGGCATAAGTGCTATGGGCCATTTTAAAGGCAATGATATAAATTGTTAATGTCAAGATTAATGACTGAGATTGGTCTCCGTAATTTTGAAGAATTATATGTCATTGAAATAGTACTTGACAGTTTTTATTTTTCTGTTGTTTTTATTTCTGCAATTAACTATGTTTCTATTTTTTCTGATCTGTTTAAATAGAAAATACTGTCTGTATTGTATGTTTTAGTTTCATGATTGGACTATATTTGTAGACAACGAACAACGAACAAATTATGGAACGCCCATATGACCATCAATTCTCTGTAATTCCTAAATTTCTATACTAGTATTCAATCATTTTTTTTTATTTATTGTAGCTTACATTAATTCAATAATCACAAAATTTTAATAAGAACTGTTCTTTACTTTATTTGTTTGTTGTAATGTCCCATTAAATTTCTATATTTAATTATATTTATTTCAACTTGTTATTGCTTCAGTTTACATTATTTCTCTTATCACAGAATGTTAAAAGACCATTACTTTGTTTTATATTTATGGAAGCATTTGCATTGTTTTTATTACATTTACAATGTTATTTAAAGACGCAGACCTAGAAGTCCTTGAAGAAGACCAAAAGTTAATTTAGTAAACGCGGACCTCGAAGAAGACACCCATTGACATGCCTGTTTGAAGTAATATCACATATAAATAGGAACGTTATTTAATCATAGTTATCGTTCATAGTTTCTAACAACACTTCTTCGAACGCAAGTCATCTCATGAATATTATTGCCAGCTCATGAATATTATTGAAGGCTGGCCTCATGAATATTAACGCCGGCTGCTATCGACGGCTAGATCCACACTAGTAAAGTCCACACTAGTAATAAGCATGATGAAAACTTCATATTGAAAAATTATTAAAAATATGGATTTTAATTACCTTTAAGTGAATGTATTATATGGTTTTTTTCCTCAGAAATGTCACGACCCTGTGAGAAAGGATGGATAAAGTTTGGAATCCACTGTTACTACATCGGACCCGATACAAAGACATGGGATGATTCTGTAGTAAGTGGCATACATGTATGGTCGATAATGTTAAGTACAAGGATTTACTATGATATGAATTGTAAATAGCCCAACTAAACATGACGCTGAAATTAGAGATTCAGCAATGCGTTTTTTTTTTTAGTCGGAAAAACGAAAATGTAAATTCCTTTCTATTTTAAACAAAACAACCAAATGCGCATCAATCATCACAGAACCTACACCAAACACTTGTTACAATGATAGAATTAAGAATGGAAATAGGGAGACAACCACCGTACAACAGAGCAAACCCGTTGAAGACCACCAACGGGTCTTCAACACAACAAGAACATCCCGGGCTTAAACTGTTCCCGAAACAATGTGTTCTTGTTCAGTGAAAATGGACGTCGTTTTGAACTCCGAAACATATAAATGAAACAAAATTAAAAAAAAAAAAACAACGTACATTGTACACGACAAACAAAGGACAGACGCAAAAATGCGACGGGGGTCAAACGCGTAAGATTTCAATCCTCCCCTATACCTATAGCCAATGTAGAATAAACAAAAGCACACCAATACGTACAATAAAATAGATATAAGACAATTTAATAAACATAAAATAAAAACATATTCTTTTCTATAACACATAGAGACACGAAGACTTTGTACTTGGTACACCACTGTCCAAGGTTAGGGGTAGGGTTGGGATCCCGATAACATGTTTAACTAGTGGTTGTCGTTCGTTTATGTGTTACATATTTGTTTTTCGTTCATTTTTTATACATACATTATACCGTTAGTTTTCTCGTTTGAATTCATAAAGAGGTAGAGCCAATTTGCCGGGGATTTGTTACATTCGATAAGATAGGTAAATCATGTTTTTAAATAGCCCGATAGATGCTAATTATAGTACATGAAAATACGTCACATCATCTTTTTTCATATCTTGAACAGGTATTTTGTCAAGGAGCCAAATAATATCGAACAAATTCAAATTGTGTTTTTCTCATTCTGAATACTAGTATATGTATATCTGTATTTGTCCTGGTCTTTTAAGGTTTTATCGTCTATAAGATAAGATAAGATAATACATATATACATTTTAACCGGAGAACATCTTACATCAGTTGGCCATAGATCACCCTGTGTTACTAACACATGTTATATTCAAAGCCTTTTCTGGCATTTTAACAAATCAGCCCTTTGTTGTGATACAGATGCAACAGCTTCTTTATGTTTTACCTACAATCACGATTTGTAGTGTAATCGATTTGTTCTGTTGTGTTGATTTGTTTTCTGATGACTTAAGTTGGGTACCGGTGTAGTGAAGGTGGTAAAAACTTCAGTACTAGTATCTACACAGTTTGTGAATTGGCGACAAAATTGCTGTTGACTGCATTTGTTACATATAATACCATGTTCAAAAAATGTTTCGAAAAATTGTTTGTGTTTTTTGGAAACTTGTATACAATGGCCTCATTTTAAGCTATGTGTATATTACACCCGCAACATTTGGGCTTCATTGCTATAGAATCAATTCTCGTGTTATTGGTTATGTACAGGCACCCACATCAGTTTGACGGCAGTTGTTCCTTGAATATATGTCATAAATGTAAACACATGAATGGAAAGCAAGTCAAGAGTATGGACAGTCATACATTGTAGGAATGCACACAATAAGCGATACGTTATTTTTTTCTTTAATACATGTAAATGATATACTAGTAAATCATATAGTCAAAATGAATCCAGAATGACTCTATGATTTCAACAAACATCCGAAAAAATATGATGGAAACATTAAAATTTGACATAACAACACAAAAATTGCACTTATTCTGAGCGAGATTCGAACCCTTTCTTCAAAACCATCACTTTTTAGTAATTCTGTGCTCTACTGATGGAGCCACGGCGATACTTATCCATATCTATCTTATTAAGAAGCTATATGTATATCGGTACAATTTAGCGATGTTACAATTTTTTCTTTAAAAAGTAGTTTTTTATGTTATAAGGACACAATGAACCAATTTCATTTTTGAGTTGAAAAGCATTATGAATTACAACAGTCATAAAAAACTAAACTTCTTTTTTTTTTGGTTTGAAATGTCCTTCTGGGGGGGATTCCCTGTTTTTCCCACCTAAAAACACTCGAAATTCCGCATATTGGACATTCATCCTTTTTGAGGGTTAAATTAACTTTTGATCACACATACTGATAATATACGTATACTTTTTAAAATTGGCCCTTCTGTGAAAAAAAAATCCCAACAAATTGGCCCTACATTGTCATTTCAGGACTTTTTTTTATAGCTGATTATGAGGTAAAGGTTTTGCTCCTTGTTGAAGACCGTACGGTGACCTATAGTTGTTATTTTCTGTGTTATATGGTCTCTTACGGAGAGTTGTCTCATTGGCAATCATACTAGGTCATACTACAACATCTTCGTTTTTATATTTGTTCATCAAATTCAATGTTTTGGTTTGTTTTGTGAATTGGTCACTCATTTTCAATGGAATCAAACTGTTTTCTCTCTTCTCTTCTTTAAAACAGCGTTTTTTCTCAAGAATTTGAAATCGACCAATGATATATATATCAACGAACCTGAATTTTTTTACAAATGCAATTATACCTAATAAAATATAGAGAAGGAATTTTATTAAATATACATAATATCTCTTTTTAGCTCGGAATTTTGTCTGTATAGCGCCACAAATATAGTGCACATATTAATGTAACTCTTACAATATTTATAAACAAATGGCACACATATTATTATTGTAGAATGTACATTTTTTTCAGACTGATTGCCAGAGGAAAGGTTCTAACTTGGTTAAAGTAGAGGACGCATCAGAAAATCTCTGGCTTCAGACTGTCATGATTGGTGAGTGTATTAATAAGACGAAGTATTCTTTTCTTCATAAATCACTCATTTTATAGAATATGTCATAGTGATAATTCATAAGAGACGCTTACTATCCCCTCCCACCCCCACCCCACACCAACAAATATCCTTCCCCGAGCAAGCAGCATTTTCCAGATATCGTATTGCTTACATTTTATTCAGTGAACAGTTTCTGTCTATTATTACAGTTTCTGTCTATTATAACAGATTTTGTTTTAGATAAAGTGCTAACATTGCTAGAAATGGTCAGTAAAGTGCAATATCTCCTGTCCAATATATGGAGCTAACTGTTGGCTTCAATCGTAAATTAATATGGTATTGCTGAATGTGCGATTTATATCTTTTATTAAACTATTATTGCATTCAAAGCTAAATAGGTTTTCACATATCAGATATCATCTGGAAAAGTACAACTTTGTATTAGACTTGTTACTTGTTACACACAGTTCTTATTGAAATACTATATGGTCAAGATATGCAGGTTATCTTTGATTTGTGTTATCTTACAGCAAACAACATCGACATACTTAGAATTGGTGCACATGATATTCATCATGAAGGAACATGGCGCTGGATTTCGGATAACTCAGCTGTGGATTACACAAACTGGGGAGGCGGACAGCCTGATGATGCTGGATATAATGAAGACTGTGCTGAATTATGGAAAGCAGCTTCGTACCTTTGGAACGATCGTCCATGCTCATCTTTATTGCGATACATTTGTGAGAAATGAGAGCAAAACATGCACGATTAATTGATAAATGTGCGTTGTCTTCCTATAGCTTAAGACACTAACTTTACAAACAAAAATTAATGTTCTTACTCACAGTTTTATATAAGCAATTAAAATTCTTCAGATTTGACATCTTTGCATTTAACACAGTGGGAGGGTAATGTTATTTCTTTTTGGGGTCTCAGAGAAGTCGATCAGTTTTAAGTTGGCATTGTGTTGTTAAATTCTAATGTGTAATGAAACATTTGATTATCAATGACTACTGCTATTTCTTTTCTTTTGCATACACGTATACTGCGTGTTTAGTATAGATCATGATGTTACATGTATACACCATGAAGGTTAACTTACATTTGTACGGCGGTTTTACATGTATACACCATGAAGGTTAACTTACATTTGTACGGCGGTTTTACATGTATACACCATGAAGGTTAACTTACATTTGTACGGCGGTTTTACATGTATACACCATGAAGGTTAACTTACATTTGTACGGCGGTTTTACATGTATACCCCATAAAAGTTAACTTGCATTTGTGCGTCGGTTTTACATGTACATGTATACACTATGAAGGTTATCTTACATTTGTACGGCGGTTTTACATGTATACACCATGAAGGTTAACTTACATTTGTACGGCGGTTTTACATGTATACACCATGAAGGTTAACTTACATTTGTACGGCGGTTTTACATGTATACCCCATAAAGGTTAACTTGCATTTGTACGTCGGTTTTACATGTATACACCATGAAGGTTAACTTACATTTGTACGGCGGTTTTACATGTATACACCATGAAGGTTAACTTACATTTGTACGGCGGTTTTACATGTATACACCATGAAGGTTAACTTACATTTGTACGGCGGTTTTACATGTATACCCCATGAAGGTTAACTTGCATTTGTACGGCGGTTTTACATGTATACACCATGAAGGTTAACTTACATTTGTACGGCGGTTTTACATGTATACACCATGAAGGTTGACTTACATTTGTACGGCGGTTTTACATGTATACACCATGAAGGTTAACTTACATTTCATTTTGTACGGCGGTTTTACATGTATACACCATGAAGCTTAACCTACATTTGTACGGCGGTTTTACATGTATACACCATGAAGGTTAACCTACATTTGTACGGCAGTTTTACATGTATACACCATGAAGGTTAACTTACATTTGTACGGCGGTTTTAATGACACGAACCTGCTAAAACTGGACAAAGAAAGTTGCCAAATTATAATATTGACAAGGAGTGACGTGGAAGAAATGTTTTGCAAAGTCAGACAACGCTTACAAATCTTGCACCCCACCATTCGCAAACCTAATGGAATGATTGTCTCTAGATTTTCTATTCCATAACCACCTGATTAGGAAATATCTATTTTCAATTATCTTAAAAAGTGCACTAAGGATACATTATTGTCAGGTCAAAAAGGCTTTGAATATACACAACGATTGGCCTACTTGCTTTGTGAAGGCAGTGCCTAGTTTCCATTGATTAAATTATATTTTCCTTGACGGATCATTTTACCGAAAGAAAGACTTAAAAGTGTATTACTTGTGTCACACATAGATATAAAACAATACTTTACATGTTATATATGTGTCATATCTTTTGGATAGTTTTGTGGTGTTTCGTAAATTATACCATAGCTTTTGTTGAAAGCCTCGTCAATAACTCATGAGACGTCTATGGTAGATGACTTCTTTAACCCCTTAACCCCCGAAACGAGGTCCTTAGTAATGTATACATTTTTGTTCTTCATGTAACCATGGTGGCAAATACTGATCGATTGACAAAACAAATAACGCCAACTTTATTTTCTAGATACCATAGGGACCATTGAATATACATTTGGTCGGAATTGGTTCGTTGGATTCAGAGGCCAAATTGTTTTAAGAGTTCGACAGCATTTGCAAAGTGGTGATAATAGCTTACCTGGTCGAGAAAAAAATGGGGATAATATCTCGTCAACAAGAACTGATATATGATATCTATATCCCAGTCGCAATGAAAAACAAATTATATCTTCCGTTTCTTTGTCAGTCTATTTATCGAACTCATTTAAGAGTTTGATGAGTGGAATCAAACCTTCATTTTCATTTGTGAGGATCTAAACACATTCAAGGTTCTACCACGGCAACTAGAAATGACATTGAGCATCCTCCAAAAAATGATGATACATTTCAGATCACCAGTTTCAAGAGGTTCTGACAAGTGAAAACCTTCATTCAGATTTTAAAAGAATGTAATTACATGATTGTATACTATGAATAATTCATAAAAAAAATTACCCTCCGAAAACTCGTTATGTCGAATATAAAAAGGAACAAAGCATGAGTGAAAATAAAACCAATTAAAATTGAAACAAGGCAACAAAAAATATAACTAAGCAAATATGTGAATATGGTAATAATCATTATGACTCTGAAACTGAACAAATTCAAGAATATGGCAATAATGATAGTTATCAAAGGTACCAGGATTATAATTTAGTACGCCAGACGCGCGTTTCGTCTATATAAGACTCATCAGTGACGCTCAAATATTTATAAAGCCAAACCAGTACAAAGTTGAAGAGCATTGGGGAACTCACATCAGGCGAAATCGCAATCAAAACAAGCGCAAATGTGAACATCTCATTAGAAAAACTTAAACTAAGCAAAATTGTGGTAAAGACATTAGAACCCATTAAACCAAATAAAACTGTGGCGTGTTATCAATGAAAATTAATATAAACAAAACTGTTAGCTCAACAACCGCACAACTTACACAAAACGTAACCTGTGATCATGGTAATATCAAACCTTGAATCATGCGAGATCTGTAGCATGGTAATATTGAAATTTCAACCTAGAAAATATAAAAATGCAATTGAAAAACCACCACCGTGCAAAATATTAACATGGCAATTATCGTAAAATGAGAACCAGTCAAGAATGTGCATGGTAACAGTGAAACTTAAAAGAAGCAAAATTGTTGTGATCGCAATAGCGATTCTCAACCAAGCAAAAAAGTGGACATGGCAACACTTAAACTTAAACCAAGCCAAAATGTGGACATGGCAAAAGTGACACCTGAACAAAGCAAAACTTGGAACTTGGAAAATTTTAATCGAGCAAGAATGTGAAAATGGCAACATTTAAACTCAGACCAAGCAACACAGTGGACATGGCAAATGATGAAACTTAAACCAAGCAATACTGTGGACATGAAAAATAGTGTAACTTAAACCAAGCAAAACTTAGGACATGGCAAATAATGAAATCTTAAACCAAGAAAAACTGTTGCTATGGCAAATGTGAAACTTAAACCAAGCAAAATCGTGAACATGACAAATAGTGAAACTAAAACCAAGCAAAACTGTTGCAATGGCAAATGTGAAACTAAACCAAGTAAAGCATTGAACATGGCAAATAGTGCAACTAAAACCAAGCAAAACTGTGGACATGGCGAATAGTGAAATTTAAACCTAGCAAAATTATGGACGTGGAAAAAAGTGAAATTTTGAGATGGAAAATTGTGAAACGTAAACCAAGCAAAACAGTGAACATGGCAAACAGGGCAACTTAACCAAGCAAAACTCTAGACATGACAAATAGTGAAACTTAAACCAAGCAAAACAGTTACAAATAAATTGCAAATGTGAAACATAAACCAAGCAAAACAGTTACAAATAAATTGCAAATGTGAAACATAAACCAAGCCTGGTCCGAGAGACAAATATAGTCTCTAGTGTTGACAGTGGGTTACTTGCCAATATTTTTTATACCCCTTCCAAATTTTTTTCTCCATGTTTTATGCCTCAAATGGCAAGTAGGGGAGTGAAATTACACTGTAAAAAAATTTGGTTCAAGAATTTTAAAGTTGAAAAAAGGTTAAAAACTAGCACTTCGGAAGCTGTCAAAAGATTCCAAGACGCCCTAAACATAAAATAGTAGTACAACACACTGTAAAAAATTTATTGAGAAAGCGCAGGTGGGTTTTTTTAAATTTTCATTTATGTTCTAAAAGAAATGCACTACGAAATAATTGTGGTCTCGGACCAAACCTGTTAACATGACAAATGGTGAAACGTAAACCAAGCAAAACTGTGGATATGACAAATAGTTAAACTTGAACCAAGCAAAACTGTTGCAATGGCAAATATGAAACTTAAACCTAGCAAAACTGTGACAGTGGACATTGCAACGGTACACCTTAAACCAAGCAAAACTGTTGCAAAGGCAATTGTGAGAGTTTATCCAAGCACAGTAAACTGAGAATATCTCAACTGTGAAACTCATACCAAACAAAGCTTTGAACGTGTCAAACGTAAACACAGAAAAGAAAAGATCATGATATAAATAAATCTTATATCAAGCGAGAATAGGTACATGGTATTGGTGAAACTAAACCAATTGAATGTGTACATTGAAAAGAATATCTTAATCTTGTAAAATATGGAACATGGCAATATTTTGTTTCCGATTATGAAATTTTCTATGGCGCATAAATTTTCTTGAAAATGAAACTACTAGCATCTTGTTTCGTGCGGAGTGAACTCTAACAAAAAGTTTGAATCTGCAATACATTCATGCATTAGATGTGTTAATATTATCGCAAAAGAGACAACAAAAAAGTATCAACAGCAAAGATATAAATGTTCATATAAAGCCTTACATCATGCAACAATGAGCAAAATGCATACATTATTTTAAACTATGGCAATAAAACATTTGGAAATCATGAGGAAAAAAATAACTCCATAAATGAGCAAATTAATATGTAAAAAATCACATTTCAAACCCGCAATATATGCGTATGCATGTATGTACCGATAAAAAAAAACAATTGGTCAGTGAATGTCTAATGTAGCAATTTAATAGTGTTTTGATACTTAGAGAATTTGGTTAAAAATATATTTTATTTACAACTGTTATGGACTAGGAACGATTCAGAACTTAACGTGGTGTATGGACACTTACATAGAAACAAACGGTTACGGTTTTGGAAATTAAATACACCAAAAAGAAAAGATATAACAGCAATTCATACTGCCTTTCAAAAGCAGTTATATAGAGTAAGATGACAGCGTATTTTTAGAATAAGAGATACAGATAAAAACATATGTTATTTCTATGTAAAATTGAGAACGGAAATGGGGAATGTGTCGAAGAGACAACAACCCGACCAACGAACAGACAACAGCAGAAGGTCATCAATAGTTATTCAATACAGCGAGAAACTCCAGCACCCGGATGCGTCCTTCAGCTGGCCCTAGTTCAGTGATAATGGACGTCATACTAAACTCCAAATTATACACAAGAAACTAAAATTAAAACTTAGATGTATTATATCTTCTTACATTGTAGCTGGCGTCATGTATGAGAAGACTACATCTAATACTTTTTTTACGCTGGGTTTTCTTTCTAATTCACGTGCTCTTATTCATTTCTTAGATAGTAACATGGGTTGTAACATGGGTTGATTTTCTTTAAAGCTTTAATGTTCCCTTATATTACATTCAATATTATTACCCTTGTTACACATGGAACCTCCTTGACATAGATACATTCATAAAAGAGTGCAAGAACAATCAGCAATGACATCTTCAAACAATTGTATCTTTAAAGCATATTTTAAAATCCCTTGAAGATATTTACATTTATCTATTAATTTCTATAAATATATTTGTCACTAGTCAGCCGACATAAATCATTCTCTTATCTTTTTATGTCTATTACTTTAAACACTAATTCGATTTCATGTTCTTTTAAATAGTTTGTATGTCACAATAACGCACACGCTAACGTATAGTTATATTATCTTGCCAGACTCCGAACAGATAGCTGCATGATATAATTGAAGTACTATTCAGCAAGAAATGGAAATATTTTTCAACATCATATGTGTATCGTTAATGTTTCAATATGGCAAGTTTATTTAATTGATAAATCATTGATATACTTTTTACTGAATTTTAAAAATATGCACATCAACACTAGGACTATTATACTATAATAGTCTAATAGTCCCAATACTATAATAGTCCCAAATCAACATAAAGGAAAATTTCGTTATTAAGAATTACTCCAAATTTTATTACATTACCAAGAATTTTAAACCATTTATTTTGCAGCATTTGGAATCTGTGCTTTTCCATGTTGGCAGCAGAACCGAGGATTTGCAAGAATAAATGAAGACGGCAGTGACTTTTTTGTCGGCGCAGTCAGTAAAACTAACAGAACTACACTAGAAGTTTCGGTCAACGGTTCATCTGTATTTACACAGGAATGTTACGCGAGAGCAGGTCCATTTACTGTGATTAAGTATGTATAATAAGTTTCATATACATTTATAATATTAAGTTTGATTTGTATTAATATTCTATAGTATCTTATTTATATATATATATATGATTGTCTTCTTTTATTCGTGGTCTCCATTGATATTATTGATAACCATTTTTTTGTAAATACTTGAGTTGAAAAATCAACAGGCATATTTTGATTTAATTTTAAACATGACAAACTATCATTTGCTTAATTTTGCTGACATACACAGCTACTTTTGCATAGGTACTATTTCTGTACTAAAAATGTGTAGTACTGGAAATTTACTTTTAATATTCAGTACTATTGTGTTTCTACAAAATCCCTTAAATGGTGGCAATATTTAGGTACCTGTATTTTACAGTACTGTATTTGTACTTGAAATTTAGGTACATGTACTACAGATTTTTGGTTACTACCGTTAACGTTACATTTTCAGCATTTTGTAAGATTTTTCTATTTTAAATCTCTCAAAGTTATGATTTTTAAACATGGAAAATTGTACAAAAATATTTAGTGCAAATCAAGTACTGTAAAATACAAGTACCTAAATATTACCATAATTTTAAAGTAAAGAAATAGTACTAAATATTAAAAGTAAATTTCCAGTACTGCATATTTTTAATACAGAAGTAGTACCTATGCAAAAGTATCTGTGTAGACAACGGATTGACATTTAGCTAACAGTACGCAATGGAGAACTGGATTTATTAAAAAAAAAAAATTAATGATCAAGAAAAAAGAAAAAGTGCAATTTCATGCATCACAATTATGACAGGCTTAATTTGTCTCCTATGTGGTCTACATACTATGAAAATGACTTATACATAAACAAATATTACAAACTAAACTATATTGTATTAAATCAAATACAACACGTAATATAAGATAAGGAAACATCTGTGTTAAGAGTATCGAACACATTTGTAAAGATTAATATTCAATATTTTCCAGACGGACTTTTACAAGTGGTGATTTCTACTCATGTAGCAAGAATATTATAACAAATGGATTCCCGGACGTGCTGGTATCTTTTGTCAAACCACTAAGTAAGATATATTGTGTCTAAGGTGGTATGTCTAATTTCTTCCGTGTCAATATTAAGGTTCTAACATAATTAAATTTGAATATGAAACAAACATTATAATATACGGATTTTACACTTTTTTATTCAAATTTTGCATGTTTTACCTTGTTATTGTTTACTTAACATTGAGTGTAAATTGTACTTTATATTGCTGTTTATATTTGTTGTAAATTTGGCATTTCATTGTTAAATTGCACATTGATGGATAGATTTTTTTTTAAATATGAATTACATGTAGTTTATGCATGAAAGATAATATATTATTTACATGCATTAGAAACTTTGGTTTAGAATAGTTTTTTCATATATATTTTGGATGTAAAATGCTAAAAAATTTCCGAAAAAAATTTATTTTAGAAATTATATATGCCTTTATAAATAGGAGTTTTGAACTATTTTTAGACAGTTACAGATCGATAAGGTCAACAGTTACTGTTTAGCAATAACCGATTTTTTTTTAATTTTCATTTGTAAAATAGACTAAATGAAACGATCAATAGCTTGATGCAGTGTGATATAGAGAAGTGATGAATATACATGTTTAGAAGCCTTTTGGTATTTTTTTCCGTCCGGGTTGTTTTAAGTTAAAATGTTTATATGTTCATAATGTTATACAAGAAGAATGATTGTCACTTCCTTTTATTCTTGTGGAATGAGTTTGGATGGTTATTTAATATTTTAACTGGCGCTGTACAATTTTTCCAACATTGATTTTTTTTTTTAAATCATTAGAAAGTATAATCACAAAAATACTTAACTCGGAGGAAAATTCAAAAATGAAAAATTTCTAATAAAATGGCAACATTAAAAGCACAAATACATCAAGCAAATTGATAACAACTGTCATATTCCTGCATTGGTACAGACATCTTCTTATGTAGAAAATGGTGGATTGAACAAGGATTTATAGCTAGATAAACCTCTCACTTGTATGGCAGTCCATCAAATTAGATTCGTTTGAGTGTGTAAAAAAACACCAGCACAGTCATGTACTATGATAAATCTACGCTCAGTAGAATATAATGAAATTTTTAAATGTGTCCAAATGCTCCATGTTTGCGATTTAACGTTAACTTTGCAAATATTCTTTAGATAAAACACTCTGAAATTTATGTCTCATTTTTCTAAATTTATTATAAACTTTTTGTAAGCATGACTAAGTAAAGACATCAAGTAGAATCGTCATAGATTATGCTGCAAATATTGTAATTCTGAATACATAAATTACAATGTATATTTTACAAAGACGTTCAAACTTATGTATGTTACAGAGCGTTTTGAGAGTCCTCCAACTTTGTGTGCTGTATGTAATGGCGATTTTCCTTCTTTACAGTTAGTTAAAGGTATATTATAAAGATCTTATCTATAATTGATTTCACTAACCCGTTAACCTAACCAAAAGACACTAAATCAAACGTATCACCACATGGTGTACTTTTCACGCATGGATAATCTACTTATCAGAAAGTGAAGTGCATAATGTTTTGATGTCATAATGCCTCAGTGTGTTTTAAGTGTGAATTGAAAGTCTTTTATAATCTGATTTGAAAAAAAAAATCTGTGAAAATTAGTTCAAAAAGTGTACAGCTTTCCTGAACTTACAACTGAAACCCATTGTGAAATGGTTACACATACAAAATGTAATTAGCATACGAAACTACTAGACTAGTGTAGTGATACAATATCTGTCTAACGTCTTTCCTTCTCATACCGCTTGTATGCCGTTTGACACTTTACGCTAATGGTGAAACAATCATGATAAATAATATACTCGATGTTGTTTGTGTGGCTTTGAGGTGTATTTAACTTCTCTTACCATTGAGACACATCCAATTGATCATTTAACAAATTTGGTCAAACTGACAAACCACAGACGTAAATCTTTAATCTCTGTATCTTAGTAAACATAGCTTTTTGTTGGACGTTTTTCAATATCTTCCTCTTTTCAGCCTAGTAGGCAAACAATATACTTAAAAACCCGACCGAAAACTTTCAGAAAACAGGATAAAGAGTTTGGCATATTTGATACGTCCGGAATAACCTATGATCAAATATCGGCATAATATTCTTGCTGTTCGGTGTGAGCCAAGGCTCCGTGTTGAAGGCCGTACCTTGACCTATAATGGCTTACTTTTATATATTGTTATAATTTTAATTGAGAGTTGTCTCATTGGCACTCATACCACATCTTCTTATATCTATATATGAACCTTTGTTAAATTATGTTTGAAACAGATATTTTTGAAATAATTTCAGACATCGTTATTGGTAAGTAAACATTTGGTGTAGATGTTTTGTTATTCAACATTAAATATGCAGGTAAACTAAGAAATATATTTTAACCTTGTTCAATTCTTAAGCAAACTTTAAACGGCTATGGGAATAAACTCTCTTAACTTTCTGACCCCCACATGGTAAGTGCCACGATATTATGTATGCTGGTGAAAGTTGCATGAAACACCAATAATCAATCATTCCATCAATTAAATATTAGCATGTAGTTTTTCCTTTAAAAGTTAATAAACCTCATTATAATGATGAATTTGGATGCATTACTGTCAAACAAGTTTTGTCTGGATACCAAACGTTTGAAATCTCAAGTGTTCATTATTTTATTATTATAACAGAAGCAAAACGGTAGGGGAATCATTTGTGTCTTGGTTTTTTATGATTGTTTTCTATTTGTACTCTGGTAAAACTTATAAAACCTCACATGTGAATATTCAAAAGATTGTAACAACATATTCAGAAAAGGAACAGTGAACAGATATGTTCTATGTATTTAACGCTATGTTCTATTTTTAGATTGCAAAGTCGGTAAGTATTGGTAAAATTGAGAATGGAAATGGGGAATGTGTCAAAGAGACAACAACCCGACCAAATAAAAAACAACAGCAGAGGGTCACCAATAGGTCTTCAATGTAGCGAGAAATTTCCGCACCCGGAGGCGTCCTTCAGCTGGCCCCTAAACAAATATATACTAGTCCAGTGATAATGAACGCCATACAAATTTCCAAATTGTACACAAGAAACTAAAATTAAAATAATACAAGACTAACAAAGGCCAGAGGCTCCTGACTTGGGACAGGCGCAAAAATGCGGCGGGGTTAAACATGTTTGTGAGATCTCAACCCTCCCCCTATACCTCTAACCAAGTATTGGTATCCACATTTGTTGTAACGGTATTATTTACCATTCCTTTTTTGTTGTATATATATTTTCTTTTTTTGTTTTTCTTTTATTTTACGACCTTGCATCTTAGAAGAGCGAAGGTTTTAAGACTACCGAGTACTACAATTGTATTTGTCAGTTTTTGCTTTTTGTCTCTTTGTGTAAAAACAGTATTCATGAATATGAATTGGTGTTACCATCGGTTCAGCGCATTAACATCTTAACGTTCAGTTGCTAATCGGTATGTGTTTTGCTAATTGTTGAAGGACGTATGGTCAATCATAGTAGCTTTGGCCTCTGGAAGAGAGTTGTCTCGTTAGCAATCGCATGAAATTCTTTTTTTTTTATAATGAACGAATGTCATCTGTCATAAAAAACAGCAACATTAAAACGCATTATATGTAAACAAATCAACTTTCATGATACTTTTTCATGATGTAATTATATTAAATGCATACTTTTAAACGTTAGTCGATATACATTATTTTTCGGTCATAGGATCAGGTTACTAAAATATAATGGTATTTTGCATAGCAAAAACATTGCCCTAGATAATGTGATAAATATGATATGGAGGGTTAATAAAGGAGCTATAATAGCTCATATGACACTTTTGCGTATCTATGACAATTGAAAACCTTTGAAAATACAACGAGTCATATTTTAAAGCTTTTAACTAAAATACAATCTCACCAAGAAAATCATACTTATACTTCCATTTTATTTTAATATAGGGAGATGTAAATTGAAGTTTTAAATTTTAAAACCTGTACTAATTATTATTTTTTTGGTTTTAGTGCAATTACCAGGTGAGTTCATAGTTTTAATTATGTTTACACGTATGGTTTATAAACATTTATTTACAACGTGCCTTCAGGTTTCAAATAATTGATGAAAATAATAATAAATATTTAACAATACATAAATGCTGAATTTAAAACAAATTTTGGCAAAAAAATGTTGGAAAACAATTGTTCGTGTGCTCATTTGCATTGGTTGTATATCTGATGTCACTTTGCAAAGAAGGCCTTTAAATTAATTCTATCACTTCTATACTATTAACGTACATTTGGATTATATTTTTAGATATTGGCTGCACTATCCCTTCGGTGTGTCCAGTGACCAGCGAAGGGCAAATTAGATGCCCAGATTGTTTCCGTGGAAATGAACTCTTTGGAGATGGTGTCTGTTGTGAAGAAACTGAGTTTCAATAAAATAAATATATAAACATCTATGATTAATAAATTCAGAATAAACATATTTTATGTTGCTCTTCAACTTCGTACTTTGTTTGGCCTTTAACACTGTTTGATTCGAGCGTCACTGATGCGTCTTTTGTAGCAAAACGAGCGTCTGGCGCAAATACAAAATTTCATTCCTGGTATCTATATATGATGAGTTTATTTACAACCGATTGGTCGATGCCACTCCTGCTGGAGTTTTTATTCCACGACGATATGCATGTACGTATCAGGATGCGCGTGCATCATACACGCATTCTCCATTTAAACACCACTGTAAACATAAAAAAAAACATATTTAAAAATTAGACCAACACGCAGGTTACATGATGAATAACAAATACCTATCTTTTTTTGTTTACCTTTTAAATAATATGGCAATGTTGTCAACGTAATAGTCTCATTGATTGCTTTTGCTTCAGTTTGTATCTGTTTTTGCAGACCGTTTATAAATTTAAAAAAAAAGTATGTTTATCGTTAATCTCGAACTCTGCCATTATAAGTATGATTCACAAATATAAATCGAAAATGCATAATGTAAACTTAAGGGGCTCGCGGGTCTAAATCAAATTTTGTATTTAATATAGGATTTAGCTTTATTTTTCTATAAATGAACTTTATCTTATACTTAATAGAAAAATGAAATAGAAACATGGGATCACCGTTTATTTACGCTCACAATCTGCCTTCGAAAAAAGCATACATTTTTGTTAATGTCCTTTTTTTCTATTGAACTAATAGGAGAAGCGTTGATATCGAAATAAAAAAAGAACTAAATTACAAAAATTGCTTAAATTTTACAAATTATTTAGTTTATGTACAGTTTATTCGAAAACAACAATAAAAATATAGGTCACCGATGAGTTAAAAAAGACATTTCAATTTTAATGCCAAAAAAATGGCATTTTTGCACCAAAGGGAGACAATTTGGAGCTTTTTCAATGATATCTACATTTAAGAAGTCACCTGGGGCCAACACGAATTGATTTTTTTGAATGATTTTTGTATCATATGATAAAGTAACAACTACATTTTTGTACTTACGGTAATAAATAAAATTTGTAATGAAAAATAAATTTTAAATTTTTTTCTGAAAATCTTATACCTCCTTAATTGATATTTGACGGATAGTATATAGATGGTCCTTCTCATCCTTGTGTATATGGGTTGTTGTCTTCAAACCAGATGCCAGAATCGTTCATTGATTATTGCTTGCCTAACCTTTAGTGACAATTATTTCATGCATTCACAACTTAATAAGATAGTGAGGTTCTGCAAGATTATTCGGCTGTTATTAAGTGTGGAAACTTGGGACTACCTTTGAAAATGTGTGTTATTTTGCCTTACAATAGCCACTACAGAACCCATTCAAAAGTTGTTGCAAGAATTCTATTGGTGATAAGAGCGTAACAAGAGGTATTTATTCTTAATTACTGGAGTGAAATTTTTCTTACTAGTATTGAATTACCTTGTCCATCAAGAAAAACAACAGTATTGAGTGTTGTTTTCAAACCAAATAAGAAACGACCAAGAACATCCGGTTCTCTTCATTTTCAAATTTAAAGATTGAATGTTTTATCTATATCAAATTGGTGTTTTGTAGAGATGGCGTTGCTCTGTACTGAACAACTTGTTGGTCCTAACGTTGTTTGAGGCTTTGTCAGTTTATCTTCGAATTATCAGTTTCGAATATTCCATATGTATTCCGTCACTTTTTAAACAGAAAAACACTGTAATTAAATCTTAAATACTTTGTTTTGTTGGTATAACTATTGATTTTGTAATAAGTGAATTAAAGCCAAACTAATATTATTTGTGGTATACACATGTATAAACATGCACATTCACAGTTTTATTAACAATCTGTCGATAACAGTATGTTGACATTACACAAGGTGATGTTTTTCTATGACTGTCTTTACAATAAATCCATTGGCTTTTTTATGCGTACTGATTGATACTTTTGGTATAGATCATTACTGCGGATCCGGTGTGAAAGAACATACAAGAAAGTAATACATATTTTAAACAAAATAGATCCTACGCATAGCTGTATTATTGCCAATAAAAGAGGGACGAAAGATACCAGAGGCATAGTCAAACTCATATATCGAAAATAAACTGACAACGCCTGGCTAAAAATGAAAAGGACAAACAGACAAACAATAGTACACATGACACAACATAGAAAACTAAAGAATAAACAACATGAACCCCACCAAAAACTAGGTCAATAAGTGATCAATTTGGGTAGTTTGGATATTAAATTAAATCTTAGGGAACCTTGGATCACTGTAGAACCCTTCTTTAAAGTTTCTGTCGAATGATAAAAAGACATGGAAAGTGTTGAATTGCCGAAATAATTATCCCACACCGATTATTTACCTATGTTTTTTATACAGACCTTTTTATGTCCACATGAGGTACCAGGAGCTGCAGATGATTTCGTTGAACAAACGTTTGACAAGTATGGATCCCAACAATACATCTTATAACATATATCTTCTAGTTTAGTACCGATACTCTACAAAGGGAAACAAATCTGCTTTAATCATCTTATAACACGTTTCTTTAAATATAGTACATATTTATTATTCAAAACAAGGAACTACTCCATAAAATCATCCTAGGATAACACGTATCTTCATGTAAAGTACCGATAATCTAAAACAAGTGAAACAACAATGTCCAAATATCTCCTATAAAAAGTTCAGGTCTGAACACGGGAAAAAACTCTGCTCAAATTTTATAACAGTAGTTCATATAGGGATAATAACACTACTGTTGATCACCTACAAGTCTGTATAAAATTGGCATTTTTCATTAGAGTGCAGAATTTATTTTTGTCTGAAATAATGTACTACTTGGCTTAAATAAAGGTTTTTCACAACTTTTCCTTGCATATAAGAAAGTACCAATCACAGGAAGTTAACAAAGCGATTGTGATCGCCCTTTTATACGTTTTACAATGCTCCAAATAAAGGTAAGCACCCCTGCACAAATCGTGTAATGTTATACGAGCACGTTGCGTAAAATGAACTGAAGCCTTTTCGCATGTAACATATACTGCAATCATTTGAATTTGCTGTATGTTTATTTTGTTTGTTTAGAGTCAGAAAATATCTGCAATTTGTATAATAAACATATTTTGAATACTAAATTTCTAAAAGATATGTTTGTGTCATTTTGGTCTTTTGTGGATAGTTGTTTCATTGGCAATCATACCATATCTTCTTTTTTATACAACGGAAATATTTCGGTCGGAGTCTTGAGTTAATGGCTAAATCAACATTGGCGATACCATTTGAGAAATAACTTGACCGGTATTAACGTTCCTAAAAAGGTGATACTAATAACGTTACCGATAGCTACATTTATAAATAGTTCAGCTAATATAATAATTACCAAGCAGAATGCTGTTCCATATATTTGTCGACATTGTTCCGTCACATTGTATATTTGCCCAGGTAATTCTGTTGATAGTGACTGGTATCGATGGTTGATGTGAGGTGTATCAAATACGCAGGATGAGTTTGGTTTTCTATAAGAGATACCATCAAAAACGATACATTTCGAAGAAAGTAATTACATAAAAGAGGGACGAGAGATACTAGAGGGACAGTCAAAGTGAAACTCATAAATCGAAAATAAACTGACAATGCCATTGCTAAAAATGAAAAAGACAAACAGACAACCACATGACAAAACATAGAAAACTAAAGAATAAGTAACACGAACCCCTAACAGTTTATAACAGTTTATTGAAAATGAAACATGTCAACTCTAGGAAGATTTTGTCTTAATGTGTTCGTAAGTTCGTCCTTGAAATGTTTTTGTTAAAGTAGTATACAATGATGTTATAATCAAATCAGTAATACTATTTCATCTTATATCTAATATGTAAAATGCGTGATTTGACATCGATTTGATGGTCAACTGAACGGTATAGATAAAGTGCGAACGGGGTATGGTATCCTATGAACACACATTCTTACGATGTCTCATTATAGTTTCACAGGAGACGTGTTTTTGCAGTAAATATAAATTATAAAACTTACAGTAAGTTTTCCTTTATAGAATTGACAGTACACTGAGAGAAATAAAACGCGGTTTTAGCAAGTGGATTAATCGACGCCATGAGGAAACCATTAGAAGGATCACATTTCTTTCCCCGAAAGTATCCATCATGGTCAGCTCCTAATCTAAAAAAAATGAATTGTCATTTCATTGACATAGTTATCTAAAGCTTTACATGCATGGTTGAATTTCTTGAACATTGAGTCTGTGTATGAAAAAACAATGACAAAAACGATCGAACAATGTTGAATGTGTACCTAGATGGTACACTATATCACTTAATAAGTTTGAACTTGAAATCCTATTTACATTTAAATGACGTGTAGGAGTATAATATAATGTACCATGTATTCTCATCTGTGTACATATAAAGTTTAAGCTTTCCCTAGACAGAAGAAAATTTTTATTTGATCAAAGCATTGTACTAACGTACATGTGGGCCACTTCATGTACAAATGTTCCTATACAGCTATACCCGCCTTGATCCTCGATAATAGATGAGGATTTTCCATCTGCTATGGAGCAAATGTCATCAGTAAAGGACACACCTAAAATAAAGGCAGATATTAATATACATGTAATTATGTGTAATGTTTTGCTCGTTTAACGTTCACGCTAGATGGAAGTAAGGTTTAATGGTTTTCAATACCGTTATGTCAACCAATAACTATTACATAAGTTGATAAAAACGTCTTTGAAATTGACCATAAGAAGCGCAACCTTCAGCAATGTTTAGCAGTATTTAATATATCCCGTATTCTTGAAATTAGAAATTGTTAATGAAAACTGAATTTGATGTACGGATAGCAGTAAAACCATTTCCTTTGAATACTCTATTATATTACAATAGTTGAAAGACGACAAACATACCAAATCCAGATCAGTTCTTAACAATAATAAAGTTAGAGTTTTTATCTTTGATACAGATCTTTGTGCCGTGTAATGATTCTTTGGTTGTAGCTTTTTGCCAATCATGGACGGTTTACAGCTTTTGTTGATCAGTTATGAATGATTTTTTATTCCAAAATTTGTTTATATATCATTAATCCTGCACAGAAGAGAACACATGGGATACATAACTAAAGGAAGGCAGATAACTGTTAAGACACAAAAACACATACCAACTGGTGTTCCATGTGGGTCTGTTAGGTCATCTCTATAAAGAAAAGAGCACAAAGTTCAAAGATGAATTAGTATGGAAATAAAACTTTACAAAGAAGTTCGTACGAACGTTTTTTCTTGGACTCTCATCAAAAAATTTGAAAGCTAGTATACAGAAGTTCTTGAAAATAGTTAAGGACCAATAAATAATCATTAGTTCGACTTTGCCTGAAGGCATTGAAAATAGGCTGGGTTTTTTTCTTGAAAATTCAGAAAAGTATGTTATGAATTATGGATGAACCCAGCACGTAGTACTGCACTGACAAATACATTCGGAAACAAACAGTCTATAATCTATTTTGTATTTGTATACTTTTTCCAATTTTACCTTCAACAGGAAAGTTTAAACAACAAGTATGAAAACCAAGATTCCATAAATACTCGAATATTCTTACAGACATGTATAAGTAAAAGTAAGAAATGGACAATTATAAAATATAAAAAATATCATCGCTTGTCTAAAACGTAGGATTAACTGTCGCATATTTAGTCAACTATCGGTATTTGTATTTGATTCTTATCATGTTACACCTTTTCAGTTTCGGCATATTTCCAATATAACTGACGTAACAATGACACACACGTATATGCTATGTTTTATTTGAATTACAGCATGGCTTTATATACAAGTTAAAGACGAGCATCATATTTAGTATTTCAATCTAATACCAATAAAACCTGGGATGGAAAATGACGACCTCGCCTCTTTTTATTTAAGGCTGGTAAATCCTTTTTGTTCAACACAAAAGATCGGGAAACCATCTTAATTGAACGATTTGTTAGTGAAACCGACTAGTGAAAGAAAAATACCGATTAATAACAAATTCATAATGATATATATAGTACCCTATTTGTAGTTTTCGAATTATTTTTACAAGAGACAAAACAAATATCGAAATAAAATAAATACTTAGATGACAAATGTGTTAAAGTGATATCTAGAAACGTAAAATACACACACGCACATGATGGGCAACTCGTCCAAATGGAAGGAAACAAAATATTTAAGATTTATAGCTTCTCACAATTTCAACTAAGCAATGCTTTTTCCAATACTTTATATTCACCAATATTTTTGAATGCACACATGTCAAAAATGTGGAATTTCTTTTTTTGCATATCTGTATCATTTACGAGATTTTTCATAAAGAAACTATTTATTCTATTTCAGTAAATCTAGAATCGGCTAATACCCATCAATACTCAAGTTTTACAAATGCATTAATCTTACAAAATTCTTATGTTTATCCTTGTCTTTTTAAAGTCTTTTTTCATGCAAATGATAGCTTAATAACATAAACAGTACCAATTGGTTGCACCAGATGCACATTTTGACAGTGATGCTAGAGGCGAACATATTTGAAAATTCAAAGCTTATTGAAAGGATGAAGAGCTATAAACCTAAAAGGATATAAAGGTATTGCATAGCCGGACAAGAAATCAGCGCTTTACACGTGGAAGATACAAATCAGAAGCAAATATCATTTCGCACCTAAAATTACCTGGTAAAAGCTACTGCATAATCGTAAGGACAGAATAACATAGAGTTAGTGTAAGCATCTTTTAGCGTTTCTGCAAATTTATCGAGTGCTTTGTGATTGTCTACACTATTGTTATGTTGTAAATCAGATGTAAATCCACTGCAATCCGGAATCTGTAAAGGTAATTGACATTATAAGATAGTTGTTTGTTTTTAATACTCTTGACTATTATTACAGGCCTTTGTTTCATAACAATTTTTGAAAGTTTTGGTTACTGTACATCATTAGTTTCAATATTTTTGTATTCTTGTCTTTCCTTTTTGCTAATGTGCTTTGTTTTTATGCCTAATTGTATTCCTTTGTTACATATGTACATAATCATCCTGTCTTGTGTTATTGCCTTATGGTGCCTTTTTGTGTTGTTTTGTTACATATTAAAATTGAGAATGGAAATGGGGAATGTGCCAAAGGGACAACAACCCGACCATAGAAAAAAAAAACAGCAGAAGGTAACCAACAGGTCTTCAATGTAGCGAGAAATTCCCGCACCCAGAGGCGTCCTTCAGCTGGCCCCTAAACAAATATATACTAGTTCAGTGATAATGAACGCCATACTAATTTCCAAATTGTACACAAGAAACTAAAATTAAAATAATACAAGACTAACAAATGCCAGAGGCTCCTGACTTGGGACAGGCGCAAAAATGCGGCGGGGTTAAACATGTTTGTGAGATCTCAACCCTCTCCCTATACCTCTAGCCAATGTAGAAAAGTAAACGCATAACAATAGTTTGTTTTTATAGTGATTACATTTTAACACAGTGTTGACAGCTGTACTCAAATGTTTAACATTTTTACCTCTATTTGTTTTGTTTACACGTCGTTGTCAATATAATGAAATTTAATTCGACTGCCATACAAGTGAGAGGTTTAGCTAGCTAAAAACAATGTTTAATTGACCATTTTATATATCAGTAATTGTCTTTACCACAGTCAGCAATAAGACAGTTGTAATTAATTCTTAGATGTGTTGAAGCTTTTGATTTTGCCATTTTATTATGAACTTTCAGTTTTGAGTTCGGTATTTTGGTTATTTTACTTTTGACCTTTTGCGTTCCTTATAAAGGTAAATTTTGAAAGGTGATTCGGACGCATGAAATTCTATTAAGTGTTGTTTTCATTTTTGACAGTATTTGGTCATTGCTGTTGCTAGTGGACTATCAGTCCCTGAATATATATTCAGCTCATTATATTAACATGGCTTATAACAAGATTTCTAAATATTACTCTATAATAAATTCAGAAAACTTAGAACGAAACTATAGTTTAAACTTCCTCAGGCAAAGTTAACCTTAAACGAATGTAGCTTCATTATTGGTCCCTTTTGGTTATACTGTGTTGTGCCGTATACCTCTTTGATTTTTAAATATTCTGTTTTGGTTTTTCTTGGTGAAAGTAAATTTACAACACGATATGTTTCTCCTGTTTATATAACTGTTAAGATATTGAAAATTTGTATTCAACATAACGATCAGTCAGAACCACCTGTTGCTTTTGATCAAAGCTATCGAATACTAAATTAGGGAGAAGGGTTCGATATAGGTCGGTTTTCTATAGTTGGTTATTGGAAGCAATTTTGAAAAGCTTTAATCGAAATACCTTGCATATAATAGCACCTGTCAAATACAGAGAGACATTCAAGGACGTATCCACAATTGCGTGCTGGTAAAGAACATTTGCCTACAATATACTATTAGTTTTAGAAAATCATGAAAATGATAGCTTAATACATTAAGACACTTGTTAAAAAAAATTGTATAACATATTTGAAAGGATACTATAGATTTGTTTATAATTGTACAGATATTCTATATACAAATTAGATGTTTATTTCACGTTTTGCAAAAGTATATATTATTTTTACCATTACAGGTTTACAATTTCATTTCGGGGCCTTTTATATCTGATTATGCTCTATAAGATTTTCTCCTTGTTGAAGGCCGTACGGTGACCTATAATTGTTAATGTTGGTTAGATTAGGTCTCTTGAGGAGATTTGTCGCATTGGCAATCATATCACATCTTCTTTTTTATATTGTAGTGCAAAGATTATTCCTATTAAATTGTATGAATCTTCAATATCCCAATAACTTACAGCATGAACCACGGTTGCTATGTACTTCGTAATATCCAACTCCACATCTTTCTGTTGGAGTTGTTTTTGGAATGATTCTGTGAAAGACATGTCTGTCCAGGCTAGAATCTCAACTTTTGCATCAACATTTCCAGGTATTGGTAATACTGAATCCGGGTGTCTTGCGATCCCATCTAAAAGCAATCTTTTCGTATTCGTTTTGCTTTTAGGATTCAACTTGAGGCCATCTGCAAAATCCTCCGAAGAAAATTAAACTTTTATCACATATTATTCTCATATATTTCGTACATGCTTAAACCATATCGTAGGCTATTCCTTGACATATTTTAGTGTAAGGGCTTTGATTGAACAAATTGATTCTTGTCATCAAATATGTTAAACAGATGCCCCACATATGTTACAAGTACTGTTTTTCGCGTACAACTTGTTTTACTCGTTTTATTTGAAAATATAAATCATTGGGATTTTGTTTTTCAAAAATTGTCCGTTAACGATATATAATAAAGATGACAATACTTACATTCATCTAAATGATACCAACGCCGATGAACAAAGTGTCTTATTCCAGACAAAGACGAACAATTAACGTTTTGCTCATCGGATTCAATCATCAGATAATGGTCATCTTCATAGACAATACCATCCTGAAGCAAAAAAAAACATGTTGTTGCAATTATAAGTGAAACATATCATCATCTGTCATATACGTATACACTGTTACCAAAATTATAGCTTTACCAGCTAAACTAATTCGTGCATTTTAATTTGTTACAATTATCGTTACAGGAAGAATATAAATTTGGATAGAAAATAGCATACAAAACCCAATAATACGTAGGGAAAAATTACAACAACATGACAACACACAACATACGACAATCAGACAAACATGATGCACACAAACAATATAGACAACTACATACTTAGAAAAACGATCTTCAACAAAATCTTAGTGATTCAAGCTGCCTTTAGTTTCAGATTCCCATTTAGCACGAATATTGATTTATTCAATATATTGGAAACACATATTCGTTGAAAAGAGGAGGGACTTAGATCATTTATGCAACTGAATTCCCATAACCAAATCATGACATTTTTAGAATTACTATCGAAGATATGTCCTCAATTTTTATAGTAGAAAACCAGGACTCAATACTTCCTTGGAGCATACATTCTTGTTCATACAAGACGATAAAATGGGGAGAACTAAATTCAAATGTAGTCGGTAAAAATGACCTTTTGAAAACAGGGTATTTGTGTATGTACTTACGAGAGCAAAACAGTTGTTTGAATTTTGCAACATGTTTAAAATAAAGACACCAAGTCCTCTAGGCTCTCTGTAAAATTCAATGCCATGCTGAAATAAATACAAATTCCCAATAAACTGTGAATGTTTTAATTGTTTTACATTTGTCATTTCAAGGCCATTTATATTGTTAAAAGCCACACGGTTGCCTATAGTTGTAACTTCTACGTCAATACGTCAATACGTCCAGTAGGCAATCATATGTATTGTCTTGTTTTATATTCATCTTGCACAATAATTTGATTTTTCGAAAAGAAAATATGCATCACTTGTAAAGACACTGATGTTGTTTTTTTGCTGACGTAATAACGTTATGTTCGAACGCGTCTATTCGGATCTTGTTTTCTATTCAGGTTTCAAAATTACATTTCAAAATTCTTGTCAAGCCTAAAAAAAAACACATAAAAAGCACCATTACAAAGTCAATCCAGTTTTGTATTCTTGTTCGTGTCTATAATAGAACTAATATTTCCTTATATTTAAATTAACCTGTAATGATAATAAAACTTCACAAAAAAAACGGCACTTTTTCTGGAGTTGATAAATGCGTGTGAAAAGCAGTGTATACTTCGTTTGTGGTGTACTTGTGTACTGTCATAAAATCATACGAGGTGTCAGTCGTTATTCTGTGGTTTACATGTTGTTATATAATATTAAATTCTTTATTGATTTTGTTAAGTGTCTTAAGTACTCTTTGGTACATTTGTATTATATTCCTATCCCGTAATGTCATGAGTTTGACTGTCCCACTGGTACCTTTCGTCACTCTTTTAGAAATCTAACATCACCATATAAGCGGGAAGTGTGGTTAGTCAAAAAACCAGGTTCCCTAAACCATCCAATTTATTTTTTTATTTTCTTGTCCTATACCGAGTCAGAAATACGGCAGCTGTTATCTTATATCATTTGTGTTCGCTTAATACAATTTGATGCGACTGTCATACAAGTGAATGGTTTCGATAGCTTATAAATCAGGTCAATCGACCATTTCATGCATATAAAAATGTCTGTACCAAACCAAGAATATGACAGTTGTTATCAATTCGTTTGATGTGTTTGAGTTTTTGATTTTGCCATTTGCCTTTTCCTCGGAGTGCAGAATTTTTGTGATTTTACTTTGTGATAGATTTATGACTAGTGAATTACTGTATTCTACTGTGGTCCTTGATTTTCCCAATTGCAGCGCTAAAATCACAACTGTTGTGTAGTGAGGCATCTTTTTATTTTTATGTATTTTAGCTTGATATATTATATTTCTTGTAATTTTTTGCTGTCGTTTAATCACTATATTGTTTTTCTAGTTGACTAGTATTGTTTTGTGTGTTGTTCCTATATATGTTGTTTGTTATTAATTAACATCAACTAACATTGAACAGTTTTCCCAGCTGCCACTGTTAATACAATAGGAGAACAAATTTAAATTAATATATCTTTTTTAAGTGCGACCTTTGTTTATAACAATTTATGTAATTTATTTTAAAAATTGACAGTAAAAGCATTTGAACAAAACTCAAGGGTTGGTTTTTAATAGAATATAGCCATACCTGTTGCAAACTGATAAATTGGGTTTTTGTGCTTTCTCTATCTACAGTAATAACTGGCAGCTCATCAGGTAAAATTGGAGGTGATGATTTTGATAAATGGTATTCTCGACGTTTACCAAATGCAGTAAATTCAAGATATAAATTTCTGCCGTCATCAGAGTGGATGCTTATAAGCGTTTGTATCTGTCAATAACATATCAAAAGCTCAAAATTTATCATAAGCATTTTTGTTTCAGGTCCCAAAAATACAATCATAAAGTACTTAAAAGTCGGCAAATTGTGGTTGAGGCATCAAGTTGTTATTAAGCAAAACTTCTCATTTATAATATTTGTACTGCAAAGAATGTCTAAAACTAGAACATCCAAACTATTTTATAATAACCTTGTTGATTATAATTCTTTGTACTTTTTATATTATAGAAGCATTAGAGTAAGCTGATGGTTGCTTTTTTGTTTTTAATATTGTGTGATTTACCAATATTGTAAATACTCGACAATCATTAACGAGCGTATTTTGAACTATAAATATCTCTTTCTTGACTCGACATGGATGTGCTTCACAACATAAAAAAAAATGCTTTATTTGATTTACCAGCTGTTTAAAAATCATTTCATTTTACCTGTACGTACATTTTCGTGTAGCTGGAGGCTGTGTATGAAAAATATCTGTAGAACAAAAATTAAGTCATGATATAATACTTTTAATTCGGCATTGAAAGAACTCAAATATTCATGTTGACTTTCAGAATTTCCAAACTAAAGAAGACCAGAAAAAAACACTGAGTTGGGTTGAAAGAGGAAAATAGTTTGATTAAAATTCAATTCCACATTGTTCAGGGAAAATAAAGAATAACTGCACAAGAAGAAACCCGTTAACCTACAATGATAGTTAATATGGATTAAGATGTCTTATAAAGAACTAAATTGCAGTCGAGATTTAAGACAAAGACGATCCAAAATGTTAGTCTGTCTTTTATTGAAATATATATGCAAACGTAATTAAAAATACTTCAATATATTACTTGATTAACAAAATGCATGATTCGCCTGATGGCGTACGAAATTATAATCCTGGTACGTTTGATAACTATTTAAACTACTGGGTCGATGCCACTGCTGGTGGAAGTTTCGCTCGATGGTATCACCATCCCAGTTGTCAACATTTCGGTGTTGATATGAATATCAATAATGTGGTCATTTTTATAAATTTCCTGTTTACAAAACTTTGAATCTTTCGAAAAACTAAGGATTTTCTTATTCCAGGAATAGATTACCTTAGCCGTAATTAGCACAACTTTTTGGAATTTTGGATCCTCAAAGCTTTTTAACTTTGTACTTGTTTGGCTTTATAAATATTTCGATATGAGCGTCACTGATGAGTCTGAATCTTTGTTTATTCCAATTAAAACAGTAACATAAACTACAATATTAGTACTAGGTTTTTGTTTAAAGAAGACACAGTGAGAAATATTCCCAAGGATCATATAAAAAGACCTGAATCAGTTTAAAAATGGTATTAAAGAACATAACAAATTGACTTTTTTTAACTTTAAGCATCATATTCAAAGTTTTGCCATTTCTGATGATGTTTTAATAAATCACTATAAAAATCAAATTTCTGAGTCAATCAAGTACTGGTTTCATTCAAAAACTTAAACGTATCAATTTTTGTGCACCAGATGCGCATTTCGGCAATCAATGTATCGTCATTTGTGCTCGAGGCCCAAATGACCAAATTCAGAGGTAACTTCAAAAAGGAGGAGGACAGTCCATGAAAACTGACAAAATCATAATAATAAATGAAAGGATATACAAAACTTTTAAAACCCATAATGTATAGCGTAATTTGGAAGATTAGATCGAATGCAAATATTACACATGGACATGTTTCATTAAACCTCAATACTAAAACATTATACATCTTCAATAGTTTCTGAAAAATTAAAGACATGTGGAACACAATGGCCATTTGTATTCGTAAATAAAATAAGTACTTACACAATTCAAACATATTAGGTAAAACAATGGTTTGCCTTTGGTTAACATTACACTACAAAGTGTAAGGTCAATGTTCGAATTTTAACCATTCATTATTACATTTGACATAATCTTACAGATAACAATGTGGTTGATATTCTTACTGATAATCACGCAACGGTCACTATTGTTGAGGGGGGTAAACTGAAGTAAACCAATAAGATGTTTTATGAATCCTATTATACTCCATGTTTCAAAGCTTTTTTCCGTTTGCATTGGTAAGTATAAACACGTGATTTAATTTTGATTGATATATTCTATAATACAAGGTAAACATGAGATTATTTCGTTGTTTGACTTAGACAAAATGTATTTAGATTGCTCTAATTTTCTTGTTTTATCACGAGCATTCAAATTGAAATATTTAGTTAGATTTTTAAACCAACATATTTTATACCTCATTTATACAGCATTAATCAGTATGCTCTTTCAAAATTGAAATATACATATTTCTAATAAAAAAAAATCACAAATACGTCAAGAATCTTCATTTCGTATTTTACAAACTGTAGCATTAAGCTTGTTTTGGATTTGCATCGTCCTGTATTTTTACAGATGTGTTTTGAATCGGTTTCCGAAGCCCCTTGTCAACGACAGCATACACAACACTACATACATTAGGTGGACTGATATTCTTTGTTTCGTTGCTGGATTTTGAAGTTTCATTTTTAGTAATGTCTTCGTTGTCATGACATGTTTGCAATGTTTGTGAAGACCTGGTTTCTGCATTGATCTCCACAGTATTGTAGTGATTATCGATTTCAGAAAGCCTTGCTGTCATTTGTTGCCGTTCTGAATCAACAGTGGAATAATTAATGTCAATGTCCTGATGTTGTGTTGCTGATACATATAATATATTGTCTTTCAATCCATCATACTGTGGATCCTGATTTTCTTGATTTGAATCTGGAACATTGTTCTTTCGCAATTCGCAAAGTCTCTTATTTGATCTTCTCCTGTACCAAATTAAAATATAAAAAAAATAATCATACTGAAATTTATATAATTTCCTTTACAAAAAATCTATACTCGAGGCGATTGTGGACATATTTTATAGGTACCAAATGTTGAAAGGAGAATGAAGAAATATTTTTATTTACGGTCTTTTGTCTCGTGTGGTCTATCAACATATCTACTTTTTCATACTTTTTTTACGGAGTAAACTAACTGACGGGATTCTATTTTCAGCAGACCTTTGTGTTTCTCCTCCCAACAGAAAAGACAACACAAGAATTGACACCGATGGGAATATAAGTTTTAAAATAGACATGGTGTGCATATATACACATAACAGAGACCTGGAGTGGTAGTAGATGCACAAGAAGATTAATGTATCATGATTTGCATGTTTCAATTATCGTATTACAACGAATTTGCCTTGTTAATGTGTTACATAAATTTGCATCTATATTGTTTAAGTATTTTCCGAAGCAATAATGTCTTACCTTCTTGTGATAATTATAATAATTATGGCAATAATAATCAAAAAAAGAACCCCAACACATATTCCAATAGCAATAAACAGTGTTTCATCATCTGAAAAGATACATTATAGTGAATGAAAGGTATCATTGTTGTTAATCTAATCCATACTACATTGTATTAGCACAAAGTCAACAGTTTAGTGACCAATATAGAAAACTAATAAGTACCTTACAATGATTTATTCATGCAGTTGTGACTGTAACCTTCACGGAAATTAAAGTTAAAAAATAAAAAGTAATGAATGTAATGTTAAGTTAATTTTGTCATACCAATAAAAAAAACGTTTTCGACTACCATAGTATATGGACAAAAAAGTAAAAGTACTATAGTGTGTGATAACATTTTGTGAGGGAATTTGATGTTTGCTATACCACTGTTCATTTCAACGCACTTTATGACGATACCACTTTATCAATATGAAGGAAATTTTTTGCAGTGTTTTATGAAATAATTTTACTTTAAAATCACGTACCAATTGTGAACTATTAAATGTTTTACAAGGACGAATTTTCTGTATAAAGTCAATAATTGTTTGAACTTTTGAAGCTCAAACTTTTTATAGCTTTGAATACGCCAATGAAATGTCCAAAAACTATACCAATACAGATCGATATATTTTTGAAATTGTAGCAAAACCTTTGGTCGACAAATTTTAATTCGTTATTGCATAAATATCAACTTGAAATATCTGTCATTTTCTCCCTACCCAGTTTACCCCTATTACTTATAATAATTTGGACTGGACATTGTTATTGAATCTTATGCAATTTGATTGGATTAAGTTTTTTTGATTACCTTCAAACTGTTCATGCTTTTCGTACGAGTATATTGATTAAATCAGACCGTGCGTGAATGTGTAAAGTAAATTAAATGACCCGCATACTGGACACTGGACCAGTCCATATTACGTTTTATCAATGAAACTTAAGGTGTGAAAGGTAACAATTGCCACTTTTTTATATTTTCACATAATTTTCCGAATTCACATTAGATAAAATATTTTTGATAGCCTATTACGGAGAAAAAAAGGGAAAGTTTACTGATTCTACGTTCTATTCCATTAAAAACGCCATTTTTCGAAGATAAATACAGAAAAACATTTTACGCACGGCTACGCCAGGTAAAATTATTGTTTATCTTTAACAAAAAAATACATTTTTCAGTTTCATTCGAATATTATAATAATAATAAATCCCAAATTTATGTAGTCATTAGATAAAGTCTTTATATGTACGATCTGCCTATTTTTGGACATCAAAAGACAATACGATCGTTTTAAGGTCAATTTCGTCAAACTCACACAATCTTGTTAGGCACTATAAAATACTGAACTCCGAGGAAAATGCAAAAAGAAAACTCCAATATCATATGGCAAATTAAAAGCTTAAACACATTAAACGAATGGATAACTACTGTCTTATTCCTTACTTGTTACATGCATTTTCTTATGTAGAAAATGCTGGGTTAAATCTGGTTTTATAGCTAGCAAAATCTCTCACTTGTATGACAGTCGCATCAAATCCCATCATTTTAAAAGCGATGCGTGAATAAATGAAAAAAAAGATAATAGGCAAAAATGTAATAAAAAAAGGGGTACAGCCTTCAACATTGTGTAAATTCTACCCATAAAGAATTGAAAGATTTACTTGAACCGAATCCTTGCCGTGACAGACACATGGTTATATTAAATTGAACTCAGACGTATAATCGCGCGTTTGATGTCACACATGCAGATATAAAAAAAAATTGGCGTTCAAAGTATGATGCAAAGTACAGAGCAACGTCAAATGGATATCACAAAAAAAAAAATTTGAGTAAAAGTAATTTTAATAAAAAAAAATTATGTAACACATTATTAGGATGATAAACAACGTCAGTAGGCAGAATCTATACTTCAAGACCTTTGTGTATTATTTGTTAAGTTATGCCAATTATCTTTGTGTTTGTTTCGTTTACATCATCAATAAATAAAAGTTGTTAAAACATACTGTATTTTTAAAGTACCTATATTAATAACACAAACTACAAGCTATCGAATTTATTTTAGAGGAATCACATGGAAATAGAAAAAATCATTTCCAGCTTAAAAGTCAAGAATACTCTACCGTGTGTTTCTTGCTTGATTTCGGTGGGGATTATTGACGAAGATTCATGCCGGAAAACTTCAGACTCGTTGCAGATAATTTTCAGTCTTTGAGGTATGTTATTAGTATTCTTATCTATTAATGATAATAAAACGTAAGGAATTATTTACTTGACTAATTGAATATATACAAATATAATAAGATACCGTTTCCTGAAATAAATACGACAAAAACCTTCGCAAATTATAGATGGAAAGGTATACGTTTGACAAATCGTTTGAACATTAAGTTTAAACGCAATTGCTATTTAAGGTGCGAAAGATACATGATCTGTTTTAATATGTTTGATACCTCTATCACACAAAGGTAGACAAAAGACTGTGATGTGTAATTTATTATGATTTGTCATAAATTTTTCTCCAATATGCGTTCAATTGTGTTGTTTTTCTTAATTTTATACTTAATTGCCATGATGAGCTCCTCATCTGTCATTTAACGTAAAATTTAACGTAAATTGAATGTAAGTTGAAACGTACAGTTGTGTTATCTGTACGTGTTCGTATGGTCTCATTTCCGATAACTTCATTTACATATAATAATTATTGCGTTTTGATATAAAAAAAAAACATTTTAAATTTAAAATTAAAAAAAAAAAAAAAAAAAATTCCAAATGTCATTAAAAAAGTGTTTCAAGCAGTTATCAACATTTTAATGTTTTATAAACATTTTCATATGATAACTTTTCTGAGGATAATATTTGTGTAAGATTTAATTCCAAATAACGGTTCTTCAATAATTAGATGTTATAGGAAATGGTATTATATTAGTGCCAATGAGAAAACTCTCCATTAATACTTTTGTTTTTGGAAATTTTAGACATGTTATCCTAATCGATTTGTTTCTTCGTTTCAATAAAATGCAAAGTAGAAATATAATGCATTACAATAAGTTGAAGACAAGTTTGCCTCTTTAGGGCAAGTTGAAGACATCCCTAACATCGGTTAGAATAAGATTTTTTGCAAGATTAATATTTGATGCTTTATCTTTGCACTCATTTTAAACATGCCTTGAACAAAAACTAAACACACCTCGGATAATATGCATACAGTATCCTCGTGTAAAGTTTCCTGGTATTATCCTCGATGTGAATCTAAGTACACAATTTTTCACGATTGAGAATTGTCGACGATCTACATCATTTGTACATTCAATTGGTTTATACACAGATTCATCGTTTGACATTTCAATATCTATTGCAAGTCCACATACATTGTTTTCCGGTGCTGCTGCTGACATATTTTGATATCTTTCTACACATATTTCTGTTGTTACTATATGATTTTCTAGAAATACATCGCAAGTACAACCACCCCGATCGACCATCACACGTAGTATCACACTGTCGAGATATTCAGCTCCGTTTCCGTTTTTTTCTATTGCAATAGAGGACATACACATATCGACTACTGCAATTTGAAAATAATCAAGCATAAATAATGTTACATTACTAACAGATTATTACATGGTATTTTTCCTATCAGATGTATTATCGACCCAATGTTCAATATCAGTCCTAGAGCCCACGGCTCGAGGTCTGATATTGACCTAGGGCTGATAATAATCTGGTATGAAAAATGACATGTTATGATCTTTTATCATGTGCTTCAACAATAAAAAAAAAATGGAATTTAAGTAAATAGACTTAAATTCAGTTATCGCTTGGGCCACTGACGGATTGTGTTTCATGTTTTAGATTTACCCAACATGAGTGACGTTATATTCTGTGATGTCATTTAGTCCTTTTTAGAATTTCATCACAGCAAGCAAGCTGTTTAAATTTCGTAAGCGATAAAATTGAATGGAATTTAAGTAAATAGACTTAAAATCCGTTATCGATGGGGTCACTGACGGATTAAGTTTAATGTTTTAGATTTACCCAACATGAGTGACGTTATATTCTGTGATGTCATTTAGTCCTTTTTTTAATTTCATCGCAGCAAGCAAGCATTTTAAATTTCGTAAGCGATAAAATTGAAAACCCGCCCTCCCACTCCTTTTTTTGTACGATATACTGCTCTTTTGTATTTCTTTTTCAGGTTTGTGTCGGTGACAGTGGTGATACAGATTTGACTGATGATGTTAACGTGTTTGCTGTTGAGAAAAGTGACTTTTATTTGAACTTTTAGCACCATAAATAGATTCCAGTAAATGGCAGAATTCGCTGCATAAAATCTTAATGTTAGCTATGAAATTTTAGGTTTATGGATAATACAGACTACACTTGTGTATCCCACGGATTTTTCCAAATTTAAAGCACCAGTGTATCCCACGGTGCATCTTTACATTTTCATATATATCTATCTATCTAACTATCTATCTACCTATCTGGTTGCCGGTTGCCATATTATCTTCGGGTAACCGACCATATATCTATCTGCATATACAAATACATCTATGGTCTATCTATCTATATATATATATATATATATATATATATATATATATATATATATATATATATATATATATATATATATATATACTATATATATATATCATATGAATCTATCATATTATGAATAAAAGCTGTGGCCAGATATCGCCAAACTATATATGTATTTTGTTATAACAGTTTAATATATTGATCCTTTAAAGTGGTTCTCAAGTTGAAGTCTAACAGATAAAAGTTTACGGACGTCGGACACAAAATGTAATACATTCGATATGAAATCTGTCTATCAAATTCATCAACAGAGGAAAAAACAACAGTGTAATATATTTGCATTCTAACGATTTAAATCAACTCTCCTTTTTGATGTTTTCACTGAAAACGAACTATTGGTGTGTATTTCCCGGAATTTGCCAAGTTACGCCAGAATGCCATAGGATAACGTTATGGAAAGACATGTGATAAATAGCTTGAGGCATGTGATCATTTTTCCATATCAAACCGCTAAACACCATTGCAGAAAGGATGGAATTCACGTAAGTTGAATGCTATTATCGTACTTGCTTATACATCTATGAAATCCCAAATTTGTATTTAAATATTTGTTTGCAAATTACACATAAATTAAATATCTTTGTCATATGACATTTAAAAACAAGAATGTGTCCCCAGTACACGGATGCACCACTCGCACTATCATTTTCTATGTTCAGTGGACCGTGAAATTGGGGGTCAGAACTCTAATTTGGCATTAAAATTAGAAAGATCATATCATAAAGAACATGTATACTAAGTTTCAGGTTGATTGGACTTCAACTTCATCAAAAACTACCTCGACCAAAAACTTTAACCTGAAGCGGGACAGACGAACGAACGAACAGACGGACGGATGAACGGTACGACGGACGCACGGACACACAGACCAGAAAAAATAATGCCCCTCTACTATCGTAGGTGGGGCATACAAAGAAAAGGCACATTGCTTATGTGGTTGCCATCTACTGGTCTCTGATTAGTTTGTGTCAATACAATACCTGCATTTGTGCTTACTAGTATTCTGACAGTCGTCAAATAGTTCGAAGTCAGAAGCCAGCTGTATTTTAGTGGTTGTTACATATTTTTTTTCTCACTTTTTTGTACATAAATAAGGCAGTTAGTTTTTTCGTTTGTATTGTTTTACATTTGTCATTTCGGGACATTTGATAGCTGAATATGCGGTATGGGAGTTGTTCATTATTGAATACAGTTATTTCTGTGTCATTTGGTATATTTCGGAGAAAGTCGCATTTGCAATTATAACACATTTTCTGTTTTACATATAGACATGTACAATATATATGGTGTCTTCAACAAGACTACAAAAGAAAAATCACAAAAATACCGAACTCCAACGAAAATTCAAAGCTAAAGTCCGTAGTCAAATGGCAAAAATTTAAAGCTCAAACCTATTAAACGAATGGATAATTACAACGGTCACATTCCTGACCTGGTACAGGCATTTTTATCTGTACAAAATGATGGATTGAAACTGGTTTTATAACTAGCTAAATCTGTCCCTTTTATGAAAGTTGTATACAATTCCGTTATATTGACAACGATGTGTGAACAAAACCAACAAACATTATAGGTAACAAGAATGTGTCCCCAGTAAACCGATGCCTCGCTCACACTATTATTTTCTGTTCAGTGAACCGTGAATTTGGGGTAAAATCTCTAATTTAGTATTAAATAAGAAAGATCATATCATAGGAAACATGTGTACTAAGTTTGAAGTTGATTTGACTACAACTTCATCAAACACTACCTTGACCAAAAACTTTAACCTGACGCGGGAGAGTCGGACGAACAGACGAACAGATGCACGGACGAACGGACGAACGAAAGAACGAACACATAGACCAGAAAACATAATACCTCTTTACTATCGTAGGTAGGGCATAAACATGTCAAAAAAAAGAGAGAGAATACAGCAGTCACAAAAGTATCATACTCTTAGTCACTATTTAAAACAAACAATATGTAACAAAGAAACACAAAATGCCATAAAACAAAGTTAAAAAGTAAATTATCAAAAATGAAAGACAAGAATACAAAATGTTACTAAAGCATAAATAAAGGCATTAGTAGTATACCGCTGTTCCAAAATCAAGTCTCGGTTGAGAAAAAACAAATCAGGGTTACAAACTAAAACCGATTAAAACACATAAAATATTAGAAGAGAACAACGACACAACAGAAACACTAAAATGAAACGCACACATAAACGAACTATAAAATAACAATAGCCATTTCCCTGTCTTGGTACAGGACATTTTCATAATCACACAATGACGAAAAGTATAAAGAACAGAGCCTCGTCATATCTAACACAGAATCACAAACGGGTATATAGACAAATCACATTAGCGAAAAGGAAGCACACGAATACAAATATTTACTTCAACATAAAGTTCCCACCAACCATGAAAAATCTCATCAGAGGTTATTGGTATTCGTATCATATCTCCATATTCAATAGTGGTGTAAAGTACTTACCTGGACTGTCCAACCGTACAGGGCACGGATTCGGTATTTTATAATTCAAACCTATAATAAATGAACAAAATATGAACAGAAAGGATATCTTTCTGATAGGAAACCGCATTTGTTGTGTCGTGGTAACGTCCTTATCCCGATTGCGGTTGGTTATGGTTAAGATCAACCGCCGGGTTTACACAAAACTGCTAACGGATTCTTGCGGCTACGTCACTAAGCATTCGTCATTAGGGGCTTTGAACAAAAACACGTCTGTCTTGTACACATTATTGTGTATACCAACATCTCTTAAACATGTTATAACCTTAAATATGAATTGAATAAGCCACAGGACGTAAAATAGCCAGCAATCATCAATCATCATATGTGCGCTATATCCTTGCACTATGAACAATAAAACTAAGGAGTGTACACTCATCTTGTATCAGAACATGGCAGGTAAAACTACGATGTATGTTGTGTCATTTTGTATCATTTAATAACTTCAAATACTTTTAACATCATTTTCTCAGTTGATTTAAAATATGGAGTAAAGAACTTATAGTTTTAACAGAATGATAAATTTACGTCAATTTTATATTATCCGAAACGGTGCATAGCGGGATGACAGGAACCATTATTAATTGCTTCTGGTTATTATCAAATGCCTTCCTTAGCTCTCTGGGTTTATCCTGATATAGGTCTGATTAAGGGTCCGATATGAAAAATGTAATGAAATTATCAATTCTTTTATCATAATAAACGGAAAAGTGAAAGACATCAAAGAGACATCCAAACTCAAAGTTGAAAATACCATTAAAAAAATCCATGGCTAAACAAACAAATAAATATACAATAGTACACAAAACGCAAAATATAGAAAACTAAAGCTTGAGATACACAAACCCCACAAAAAAGGAGATTTCATGTGCTCCAGTAAGTAAGCAGATTCTTGGCAATTGTAATGTAGCTCATGTTCGTACAAGTCCGAGAATAAGTCTACGTTTTTTCTTAGCAGTAACCCTCTATCGGGGAAATCACGATAGAAAATACAAACACTGGAATATTGTACCAGATGGGATATATATTCTCAGCATGGAGGCCCTGCTTTGAATTGTGTTACATAAAAAATAAAAGTTCACAATTTTACTTAATTCATCTATGTTATATTATTGTTTTCAATTTTTCACATCACTGAGTCGATACCTCTGCTGGTGGACTATCCGTTCCCAAGGGTATCATCAGCTCAGTAGTCAGTACTGACATGATTTAACAAGTCTTACTAAAATTCTCCGTTTATAAATTTTGAAGTAATTAACATTTTGTGGAATAAAACACACAAAAGCATTATCAAATGGTATCAAAATACCTACATCATATACTAAACCTTTTGTCCTGAACAAATCTGTAAAGACTTTCCAGAAACAACGTTTTTTCGTAATCACTATATCTAGTGATGGATTATTCTACCACAATGTGATGCACGGAACTCTGCATATATTTTTAGTGAAAATCACCTATCCCTTTTTACTATGAAAAGACACTTGTGCATTAAATACTCATTTGCATTCAACATGAAAAAAAAAGGAAAATCCAACTTAACATTAAGAAACACTAGAAACAAAACATGCCGCTTTTCAATTCAACCACTGCATTGCGATTCATGTTTAACCTGTAACGTCGATATTTTCAGAATCAACACTATGTCCTGTCTTTTATTAGTACAAAATGTACATGTAGCACTTCTATCATTATAATCTAGAGTGATGCGAAAGATATGTTAACAAAAGATAAGTAATGCAGAAATAATCATACCTTGTATTCAAAATACATCCATACAGTTAGAATTATAATTTGAAATACTTTCATTTTGTCTGAATAAAGAAATAAAATATAACACATAAACTAGTTTGTACTGGAGGTAAACACTGTACAACATACAGTTTCTATTGTGTGTAAGATAAATGTATTGATTTGGATTTCAAAAAATTAAACCTTTAAATGTGTTTATATAATTGTAATACACATATTTTAGACGTGTTACATTTCAATCGTGTTTAGACAAATGAAACTATAGCGAAACACTTTAGTTAGTGGTATAAATAGGCAGATTTTGATATATTTTCCATCGACAAAGATGTGTTGAACAATCATTCAATTGGTATTTGGACGTAATAGAGCTTTATGTTTTATATGTTCCTTTTTGGGTCAGTTTATAGCAAGGATTAAATATAAACTGCTGTGTTTTTGGAATAGGTTTTTCAGAAAACAATTTACGACAAACAATTATCGATTACTCCTTGGTAAACAAACTCATGTGGTCATTCTACATGTGTGCATCTATGACTGATAATTTTGTTATTAAATCGTTATCTGACGCTACTGCGTCATCATATCATAAAACGGGATGTGTGTATGCAAGTTTTTGTCAGAATTTTTTCCATGATTTATGGCTGCTCATTTTATTTCTCATTTGTTTATTCAATATTATCAACCAACTACAATTGTATCATACATATCAGCAAGCAGTTTTATACATTGAATTAAGTTTTTTCGAGACCCAACAGACACAGTGTATGTGAATATGTGTTGAAAGGGAAAAACAGTTGATAAATTATGTAGAAACACTTTTTTCAATCACCTATGATAATGATATGCATGTAAAACTAGTTGAGGCTGTACCAAAAGTAAAAGGTGGCATTAACAATCAAATTTTGTTAAAGGTTATGTTGTCCATCTCGTATTTCTTGGTTTTTTTTTACAAATTGGAGACATTGCAGTTAAATATGAATCTGAATTTAATAGAGTGAATTGAAGTAAAGATATAAAGTTTGGAAGAGTAATCGGTCAAGTGAGCAATATTACAAACACGATGACGTTTTCTGAAAATAACCTCAGTCCTTTTGAGGAATATCTACGGTTACATAATTGTCCACACGGTCCTTTATTTTGATTTAAATGTGGAAAACTTATTTCAGCTTTTTATTTGAATTCTTCATTAAAATGTTTGTTAAATGTGATATGTTTAGACACACATTTTGATAAATGATTCAGAATTCGAGTTGCAACATCTGCAGCTGCCAGATGTACGGTTTTAGCCTTGATCCAAAACATGGGTAGGTGGAAGTCCAACGCTTTCAATATTATATACGACTTTATATTTTTCACATTTTGATTTAGAATAATCAAAGAAGCATATATACTCAGTGCATTGGTAGAGGTAAGCATAGCCGGCTTTACCTTATGGTGGTTGATTTTTGAAATGATAAACAAAGACTGTTTTATATATGTTGAAAAACATTATCTATTGTAATTTTTTTTTCTTGTTTCAGCCATTTTCTATGTGTAATGTTTTTTTTATTTGGTTAGTGGAGTTTTTTTATATTTGTTTTTGTTTATAATATTTGTTATATTTGTTATATTTGTAGAGGTCAAAGGGGTTTGCTCTACACTATTAATTAAAATGCAAAAGATATAGATGTTTATTCCATTGTGTTTTATTCACAGCAAACATACATGTAGCTCAGACTATTTTGATCTAGGTCATCTATAATGCTATAACTGGTTTAGTCGGTCTTATGTGCGTAGGAACATAAGCTGACTAATGCGCGGTGCATATTGAAATATAGTCAAAACGCTCTCAAAAAGACAAAACAGCCCATTAAAAAACATGATTTGTTTATGTTCATATCACAATGACAAATGTGAAAAAACAAATCAAGCAACAAACGGCAACCGCTAAAGTTCATCACTGAACAAGTAGCAGTCTGTTCATTCTTTATTTTCTATGGTGTGATGTGTGAAAATTTTGAATTAAAATTGACACGGTATTGCCATCGTTAATCGCAATTTATTTTTCTCTTGCATATATATATGTTTACGTGCCCAAATTTTCTGTTGCATATTTTTTTAGCCAAATGTACATTTCTAGGTTTTTTGCATCGACAATAACAACTTTAATTCATAAACCAGTTGTTGGCATGATACGAGTTGTGTTCTTCGCTTATAAGTTTTGATGACATTATACTCAACCCCATAATCTCTACCCTATGTTTAACTTATGTGCGTTTGTGTGCGGGTTTTTTTCGGAGTTGAGTGTGGTGTCAATTTTGCTGAAAAGTATAATTATTGCTAATGGGCAAGCTGAAAAAATAGTTTATGTATTAAATATATCATATAATGGAAGCGGAAAATTTCAAGATAAGTATTCAGGTTTTCAGTAAGACTGGAATTGTAACCGAAAATTTTAGCAAAAGATTAATTATACAGTGTATCACCACGATTATTTTATTCTGCTCAAAGCGATGACTCGTTGACTGGAGGCCATACTATTAGAAGACTTAAAAAAATCAAATGTTGTCAAGGAGTAACAGTGTCTATCAATATGATGATTTATAATAAATTATTATTTGTTGTCAATGTAATTGAAATTGATGCAACTGTCATACCGGTGAGAGGTTTAGCTAGCTACAAAACCAGGTTTTATCCACCATTGTCAATATCAGAAAATGCCTTTACCAAGTAAGGAATATGACAGCTATTATCCATTCGTTTGATGTGTTTGGTCTTTAGATTTTGCCATTTGATAAGGGATTTTCCGTTTAAACTAATTTCATTGCAGTTCAGTATTTTTTTGTGATTTTACTTTTGTTCGATATAGACTCAGCCCTCTGTCATTCGTCATTCATATTTGCAGAGAAAACCTTGATATCAGAAGGTTTTACTAACAAAATGAAGAAATGTCATATGCATGGAAAGAAGAACTTAATAAAAAAAAATCAATATAGACACAAATTGCATCGTGGATTATTTGAAGCATCTGTGTTAATTGTTAAAGATGTCGTTAATTGTATCCTTCCTTATAGAACTACGTCGTACGGATGGTCATCGGTCGTTGGTCTGTCTAGTGTACTATAGCTTGATGTGTTTCTGGACTCAGATAGGTTGTCATACTGCATATTTAAGTTTGCTGTTGACATTGGCTCCTTTATCTTGCATCCTTGTCTGCAAATAATCAAGATTCATATTATGTTATCATTACTGACTCCTTGTTAATTCGTGTTTGCCAAGTTCACTGCCAAAATTAATAAGACATTTAAATTAAGCTTTACGAATTAAAGGCAGAGTTATTTTCCATATTAAACCATATTTTGCAACAAGATGTTGATAATATTACTAAGTAGTGTATGGTGTATTGAATAATCAGCGTGAACAAAAAAAATAACAACAAAGAGGTTTTGGTCCAACTACAATGCAGTGAGAGATATCGATATATGAAGATTATACATAAATCAAATATGATGAATTGAATTAAAAAGTTTCAGAGAAGGATTTGAAAAAAAATGTTTTATCTTAATAATAAATCTTGTCAGAATGGTGCACTTCTTTGGCATGTCTTTATATCGATATATCGCTTAATCATTTCCTAAAGGAATCATACACACTGCAGTGTTGCAGCTAGCATGAAATGGAGGGGCGCCGCGCCCCGCCCCCGAAATTTTGCGCCCCTCTGCCTTTTTTAAGCGCCCCTGCGCCCCTCTGTGCCCTTTTGAAAAAAAGTTTAAAAAACGATCTTTTTTCCTCATGTCGTCGCCTGTATAAGGACTTCGTGACTGTGTATTTCCATGAACTGTAAACATAAGACATGGAAAGAGCCAAAAATCATCAATAAATACATTCAATCTAGAGTTATGCAAAATAACACAACTGCTAACAACTACAAAGTACATCTTCGTTTATGTTTTTACGTTCTGTGGCTTGTTTACATCATAGAAATGGCAAATATATGAAATTCCATTATTTTTTATCTACTTGAATTACAATTACCTCTGAGATCACAGCCGGTTTTTGTGGGTTTGATGATGCATCGTCCTTCGTTGTCTGTTGTTGTTTGTATAATAATGTCTGATAATCAAAAATAATTATCCATACCTTATTAAGAGGATGACAATGATACCGACGATAGTGATAAACAGAGACCCAACACCTGCTCCAATGGAAATGAACATCATATCGCTGCTATCTGAAAATTAACATTTAACAGTATGTGTAAAAAACGTCTTACTCCTTCTCCGTCTGGTATATTCTGTCTCTTTTCAACAAAGATAAACTAATAACACACTCGTTGGGAGGATTTTCTTACAGGAACACGTCTATTTCCCGCAATGTCTACCTATTCTTTTCATTTAATTGACATTAATGGTTGTTAAAGATACTTTTCTTTTTGTAATTCAAGTGGTTTCGTTTGCAGGAAATATCTTCTGGACGAACATAATAATCGCAACAGAAGCTAATCACATTTTTCCAAAAACAATAATCTTTGTGGAATAATAGGAAAAAAGACGTCATACAGATGAAAAAATTACATTTTTGTACATGTTCGTGATACAGATTAATTCATGTAATTCATGTTTGTTCCATATGCGGGATACAACTATTCTAATATTTATCAAATTTGTTTGCTGACGCACCTTTCTAGATTAATAGTCACCGGAAACATTCGAACAAAAATGTTTGAATGACAAAGATGTAAGCAATTGAAACATTTGAAACCTAAATTATTGTTTTTTTATTCAAGTACTTGAATCAATAATATTGACCATCTTTTACAGTCAAGAAGATATACAACATATGTAACTACGCGAACAAATTATTGATTTCAGCTAAAGCTGTCAATATATTTACCGGTTGTTTCTGGTATGATTTCTGTACGGTTTATTGATGATGTACCATTTCGGTAAATTTCAGATTCGTTACAGATCATCTTCAGTCTTTGAGGTAAATTGTTAGTGTTCTTGTCTATAAAGGATAAGAAAACATAGGACATGTGTATTAGGCATAAACCAGAATGTGTCCAAGGTACACGGATGTCCCACTTGCATGATAATTTTATATGTTTTGTGGACCTTGCAATTGGGTAAAAACACTAATTTGGCATTACAGATCATATAGGGAACATGTGCACTTAGTTTGAAGTTGATAGGTCTTCAACTTCATCAAATACTATCTTCACCAAAACATTAACCTGACGCGGGACAGACGGACGGACGGACGGACGGACGGACGAACGAACGAACGAACGCACAAAACAGAAAACATAATGCCCCTATACTATCACATGTAGGGCATAAACACATAATTCGTTAACATTGGGTGCATGTTCTTAAACCATTTCGAATTGATTAAATACAAGCACATTCCATTATCATATATAAGTTTATTTGAATGTCAATACCGCAGTCAATTTCAGCTTGATGCTTTCTTGGACAGGTTGAAGTCTCACAAAATTCAAGTGGTACGAATGTGCTATTTTTTTTAATTTTTTTTAGACTTTAAAGGAATTCTCAATCGTGTATATAACTGTGAAGATACCACAGATTAGCCTCTATTTATATTTAGAGTGTCTTTTGATTCTGTTTGCCAATAGTTTTTTTTTCAACTAAAACCTCTTCAGCTAAACGTTATCAGTTCACATACAAATAAGGAAAAGTCCATAGCATTACTGACAACGGTTGTGTTTGAATGAATAATATAGTACAATAGTATACACACCTCGAATAATATGCATACAGTATCCTCGTGTAATGTTTCCTGGTATTATCCTCGATGTTAATCTAAGAACACAGTTCTTCGCTATGGAGAATTGTCGACGATCTACACCACTTGTACATTCAATTGGGTTATACACAGATTCATCGTTTAACATTTCAATATCTATTGCAAGTCCACATAAACTGTTTACCGGTGCTGCTGCTGACATATTTTGATATTTTTCTACAAATATTTCTGTTGTTACTATATGATTTTCTAGAAATACATCGCAAGTACAACCATCCCGACCGACCATCACACGTAGAATCACACTGTCCAGATATTCCTCTCCGTTTCCGTTTTTTTTCTGTTGCAATAGAGGACATACACATATCGACCACTGTAATTTTAAGATAATCAAGCATAAATAATGTTACGTTACTAACAGATTATTACATTGTATTTTTCATATCAGATGTATTATCGGCTCAAGGTTCAATATCAGCCCTAGATCCCACGGCTCGAGGTCTGATATTGACCAAGGGCTGATAATGATTTGATATGAAAAATTGCATTTTATGATCTTTTATCATATGCTTCAACGATCTGAAAAATAACAGTTTAATATATTGATCCTTTAATTTAAACTTATTTTATTGTTCAAAATGACAAAAGAGTCAGACACAAGTTTTACAACTTAGTAACGTCTTCTCCGAATGGACGTCAAGTTGGTTACTTATTCCCTATTCGTTACCTATTCCCTATTCCCTATTCGTTTCATATTCGTTACCTATTCCCTATTCCCTATTCGTTACCTGTTCGTTACCTATTCCCTATTCCCTATTCGTTCCCTATTCCTTATTCCCTATTCGTTACCTATTCGTTACCTATTCCCTATTCCCTATTCGTTACCTATTCGTTATCTATTCGTTATTTATTCGTTACTTATTCCATATTCCCTATCGTTACCTATTCGTTATTTATTCCCTATTCCTTATTCGTTACTTATTCTATTTTTAATATCCTTCCCCCTTTTTAATTGTTTATACTCTTATATCTGGTAATAGTTCTAAATTTGTTGAGGTAAAATGATCTTTTTATGACCTATTTATATGTGTTTGTGCTCAACCGATCCTTTTACTTTATGTTCGATACTCATTTGTTCCTTATTTGATTTTTATACGTTCTACCTTTTAACTTCTTTATGTCCGTATGTTTGAAGATGAATCTTGGTTCGAAGGGATGAAATCACCGTGTTAGCGCTTGCATAAAAAAAGATGTGGCATGATTGCCAATGAGACAACACCCCACAATAGACCAAAATGACACAGAAACTATCAACTATAGGTCAATGTACGGCCTACAACAATGAGCATAGCCTAAACCGTGTAGTCACCTATAAAAGGACCAGACATGACAATTTCAAACAATTCAAACAACAAAACTAACGGCCGTATTTCATATACAAAAAAATAAACGGAAAACAAATATGTAACACAAAAACAAACGATAACTACTTAATTTCAGGCTCTTGTCTAGGGACAGGCACATACTAACATAATGTGGTGGGGTTAAACATGTTAGCAGGGTGTACATCGTTTTGGAGCATGCTATTACCTTGCTTAATTCGTTCCATCACTCGCTTATAATTCGCATATAATTCGTGTATCATACGTTGCACCTTTTAAAACATGATTTTCAATTGTTTTGTTGTCTCGGGTGGTAGATTTGGGTTCTTAGAGGTGATATAACTCTATAAGCGCATATGTACCCGTTCCAGCGCTCGGATAATACCCTGATAATATTCGTTACTTATTCGCTTTTAATACGTTTGTTATACGTTGCACCTTTTAGAAAAGGATTTTCCATTGTGTTCATATCCCTGGTGGAAATAATGTGTTCTTAAAGATGAAATACCCCTATTAACGCGTATGTACCCGTGCCAGCGCTCGGATAATACCCGGTTACTTATTCGTTCCTTATTCGCTTTTAATGCGCAGGGTATACGTTGCACCTTGAAATAAATCGTTTTTTTAATTATGTTCGTGTCTCTGGTGGTAACAATGTGTTCTTAGAGATGAAATGACCCTATTAGCGCATATGTACCCGTTCCAGCGCTTGGTTAATACCCTGTTACCTATTCGTTACCTATTCGTTACCTTTTCACTTATAATACGTTTGTTGTACGTTGCACCTTTTAGAAAAGGATTTTCAATTGTGTCTATGTCTCTGGTGGTAACAATGTCTTCGTAGAGATGAAATGACTCTATTAGCGTGCATGTACCCGTTCCAGCGCTCGGATAATACCCTGTTACTTGTTCGTTCCTTATTTTCTTTTAATGCGCGGGGTAAGTATACGTTGCACCTTGAAATAAATCGTTTTTTAATTGTGTTCATGTCGCTGGTGGTAACAATGTGTTCTTATAGATTAAATGACCCTATTAGCGCGAATGTACCCGTTCCAGCGCTCGGTTAATACCCTGATACCTATTCGTTACCTATTCGTTACCTATTCGTTACCTATTCGTTACCTATTCGTTACCTATTCACTTATAATACGTTTGTTTTACGTTGCACCTTTTAGAAAAGGATTTTCAATTGTGTTTATGTCTCTGGAGTTAACAATGTGTTCTTAGAGATGAAATGACCCTATGAGCGTGCATGTACCCGTTCCAGCGCTCGGTTAATACCCTATTACTTATTCGCCTATAATACGTTTGTGGTACGTTGCACCTTTAAGAAAAGGATTTTCAATTGTGTTCATGTCTCTGGTGGTAACAATGTGTTCTTATAGATGAAATACCTCTATTAACGCGTATGTACCCGTTCCAGCGCTCGGATAATACCCGGTTACTTATTCGTTACTTATTCGCTTTTAATGCGCAGGGTATACGTTGCACCTTGAAATAAATTGTTTTTTAATTGTGTTCATGTCTCTGGTGGTAGCAATGTGTTCTTAGAGATGAAATGACCCTATTAGCGCGCATGTACCCGTTCCAGCGCTCGGTTAATACCCTGTTACCTATTCGTTACCTATTCGTTACTTATTCGCTTATAATACGTTTGTTGTACGTTGCACCTTTTAGAAAAAGATTTTCATTTGTGTTCATGTCTCTGGTGGTAACAATGTGTTCTTAGAGATGAAATAACTCTTTTAGCGCGTATGTACCATTTCCAGCGCTCGGCTAATATCTTGTTACTTATTCGTTACTTCTTATTTCAAGGTGCAACGCATAGCACGCGTATTTAAAGCGAATAAGGAACGAATAAGTAACAGGGTATCAGTCGAGCGCTGAAACGGGTATATATGTTCGATTAAGGTTATTTCATCTCTACGAACTGACAGTTACCACCAGAGACACAAAAATATTTCTTTTTAGAGTGCAACTCATAACATACGTTTTAAAAGCGAATAAGGAACGAATAAGTAACAGGGTATCAGTGTAGCGGTGAAATGGGTACATATGCGCTAATAGGGTTTTTTCAACTCAGAGAACACATAATTACATGTACCACCAGAGACATGAAATCAATCGATAATCGATTTATTTCAAGGTGCAACTTATACCACGCGTACTAAAAGCGATTAAGGAAAGAATAAGTAACAGGGTATCAGTCGAGCGCTGAAACGGGTACATATGTTCTATTAGGGTTATTTCACCTCTAAAAACTGACAGTTACCACCAGAGATACAAACATATGTCTTTTTTTAAAGTGCAACGCATAACACACGTTTTATTTTTTAATTTAAACATATTTATTTATAGTGGATTGGGAAACAAGTTTTGCAACTTATATTTATCCCTTTCCACTTTGCGGGTGCGAGTGCTGCCTTGTAACGGCATCAGCCTACTCTTTTTCGAAAACTACAAGGGTGTCTTTAACGTGCAAGATATATGGCTCTCTCTTAACACGGGTCAGCCATTTATCGTCCCCTTCCGACAGACTATCATCGTTTACTCGCAAATGGTGTCAAGGGAGAGCTGAAAATTGAGTTCCTGAAATTTTCATCCCGAACGGGAATTGAACCATGAACCATTGTGTTAGAAGTCCGATGCACTAACCACTACAACACGTTTTATAAGCGAATAAGAAACGAATAAGTAACAGGGTATCGGTGTTGCGCTGAAACGGGTACATATGCGCTAATAGGGTTTTTCACTTCAGAGAACACACAATTACCGCCAGAGACATGAAAGCAATAGATAATCGATTTATTCCAAGGTGCAACGTATACCACGCGTATTAAAAGCGAATAAGCAACGAATACGTAACAGGATATCAGTCGAGCGTTGAAACGGGTACATATGTTCTATTAGGGTTATTTCACCTCTAAGAACCGACAGTTACCACCAGAGACACAAAAACATTTCTTTTTTAAAGTGCAACGCATAAAACACGTTTTAAAAGCGAATAAGGAACGAATAAGTAACAGGGTATCAGTGTAGCGGTGAAATTGGTACATATGTGCTAGTAGGTTTTTTTCAACTCAGAGAACACATAATTACCACCAGAGACATGAAAGCAATCGATAATCGTTTTATTTCAAGGTGCAACGTATACCACGCGTATTAAAAGCGATTAAGGAACGAATAAGTTACAGGGTATAAACCGAGCGCTGGAATGGGTACATACACGCTAATAGGGTTATTTCATCTCTAAGAACACATAGTTACCGCCAGAGACAAGAACACAATTGAAAATCATTTTCTAAAATGTTCATTTTTATACAAGCGCTAAAAGGTGATTTCACCCCTTCGAACCAGGAACCAGATCTTCAAACATACGAATATAAAACATTTAAAAGGTAGAACGTATAAAAATCAAATAATAAACAAATAAGTATCTAACATAAAGCAACAGGATCGATTGAGCAAAAACACATATAAATAGGTCATAAAAAGGTCATTTTACCTCAACAAATGTAGATCTATAACAAGAGATAAGAATATAAACAAGAGTGCACACGCTGACATGTCTCGCCTTCTTTACTAATGATTGATATTATGTTGATAGTCTTAAGTATAAAGCGTTATAACAACTGTCACATAACTTAACATTAACCAAGATAACAAAGACCAATGAACCATGAAAATGAGGTCAAGGTCAGATGAAACATACCAGACAGACATGTACAGCTAACAATGCTTTCATACAACAAATATAGTTGACCTCTTACTTATAGTTTAAGAAAAATAGACCAAAACACAAAAACTTAACACTGAGCAATGAACCGTGAAAATAAGGTCGAGGTCAAACAAAACCTGCGCGACTGATATACAGATCATATAATATTTCCATACACCAAATAAAAAAGACCAAAACTCAAAAACTTAACTTTGACCACTCAATCATGAAAATGAGGTCAAGGTCAGATGACATCTGTACGCTAGACATGTACACCTTACAATCATTCCATACAACAAATATTGTAGATCTATTGTGTAAAGTATGAGAAAAAGAGACCAAAACACAAAAACTTAACTATAACCACTGAACCAGGAAAATAAGGTCAAGGTCAGATGACACCTGCAAGTTGGACATGGACACCTTGCAGTCCTTCCATACACCGAATATACCTGCCCTAGTGCTGCTTATAGTATCTGAGATATGGACTTGACCACCAAAACTTAACCTTGTTCACTGATCCATGAAATGAGTTCGAGGTTAAGTGAAAACTGTCTGACGGGCATGACGACCTTACAAGGTACGCACATACCATATACAACTATTCTATTACTTAAAATAAGAGAGAATTCAACATTACAAAAAATCTTAACTTTTTTTTCAAGTGGTCACTGAACCATGAAAATGAGGTCAAGGACATTTGACATGTGACTGACAGAAACTTCGTAACATGAGGCATTCATATACACAGTATGAAGCATCCAGTTCTTCCAATTTTCTAAAATATAAAGTTTTTAAAAATTTAGCTAACACCGCCGTCGCCGCCGCCGGATCACTATCCCTATGTCAAGTTTTCTGCAACAAAAGTTGCAGGCTCGACAAAAATTAAAAAGGGTGAGGATATCAAAAATCGAATAAGTAACGAATAAGGAACAAGTAACGAATAGGTAATGAATAGTTTACGCATAGGGAATAGGGAATAAGTAACGAATAGGTAACAAATAGGGAATAGGGAATAAGTTATGAATAGGTTACGCATAGGGAATAGGGAATAAGTAACGAAGGTCACCAACAGGTCTTCAATGTAACGATGTAAATTCCCGCACCCGGAGGCGTCCTTCAGCTGGCCCCTAAACAAATATATACTAGTTCAGTGATAATGAACGCCATACTAATTTCCAAATTGTACACAAGAAACTACAATTAAAATAATACAAGACTGACAAAGACCAGAGGCTCCTGGCTTGGGACAGGCGCAAAAAGGAGGCGGGGTAATGACTATTATCTTTCGAATTGTTTTTGTGTCGATTACATGATAAAAATATAAAAGTTGTTAAAACCTACAGTATTTTAAAGTATATATTATAGCACAAACTATCAGCTATCTAATATATTTCGCTATGGATGAAATATAATGTTTGCATGTATTGACGAAGACATTATTGCTATTTCACATGTTTTGTAAAGTGCTGCAATGAAAAACGTCTCTAAAAATGAATACATTTGTCTTCTAAGGTCAATGTATAATTCTTTGTTGTATTGTTTGTAGGATTTTGGTTAAACATATCTTTCTTAATGTCTTTTACATCACTAGGTAAGACACTGAATACACTATAAAATCGCAGTTATCAAAATTTTATCATCACCTGAAATATACATTTTTATCTATGATATAATTTTTTTGAAAAGATTCAATGAGTGTTAAAAAAAAATATTATTTTGAAGTTAAATCAACAGGAATTGGTCCTACCACTAATAGTTTAAACATTCGACCTTTTTTGTTCAAATCACAAATGAAAGGCAGTTATTTCTTGAGAAATTTTAAAACAAAGAAAAAGGTGGATTTTCTTTTTTTATGAAGTCAACAAAATAAACAATTATTCACAACTACAATTCCAGCTAAAATGTCAAATATATTCTACCTTGTAGTTCTGGCTTTGTTTCGATGGGGCTCATTGATGACGATTCATGCCGGAAAACTTCAGATTCGTTGCAGACAATGTTCAGTCTTTGAGGTTTGGTATTAGTTATTTTATCTATAGATGATAATACATAAGACATAAATTACTTGACGATTTAAAAAAAAAGAAACATATTAAGATACATTTTACTGATAAATATAACGAATACCTTAGAAAAGTCTAGCTTTAATAATTGCTAGATTGGATGGTGTAAATCTGCCTAATAGTTTGAACAATATGTTTCGACGCTATATAATCTGTTGTAATATGTGTGATATCACTATCAAAAATAAGTTACGAGAAACACTATGACATTTGTATGATGTTTCAAAAAAAAAGTTATATATTTTTCACCAATATTCAGTCATATGTTTTGTTTTGTTTTATCTATTTTACAGTCAATTGGCATGTTTAGATCCTCATTTGTCATTTAACTTGAATTCAAATGTAATTTATGTAATCTGAAAGTTGCGTTATCAGTATTTGTTCTTATGGTCTCATTTCCGATACCTGTATTTTTCGACATGGCAAATAATGTGTCTTTTAATGATCAGTTAACGCTAAAACCTGCAAAAGTCATTTAGTTTTTAAGTGCTACTTTTTCAAGTTCAATGTCATAGTGAATTGACGAGAAAAAGTCTTTAAGTTGTTTGAACAGTTCGCTATTCTTAAAGTTAATAAAACTTTTCTTCTTGTGACTTTTCTGATGATGAGACATTTATGAAATTTTGTTTCAAATAAAGATTGTTCCATACAAAGTAGCAATACAATGTATCAAAAGGTAAAGAAAATGTAGAATTTTACTGTAAATTGGTGACGCATCTGTTAGAATATGATTAGTTGGAAGTCTAATTGTTGTTGCATTATTTTTTCACTGTTTTTAACATGCAATGAACAAAAATTATACACACCTCGGATAATATGCATACAGTATCCTCGTGTAAAGTTTCCTGAAATTATCCTCGATGTTAATCTAAGAACACCGTTCTTCGCTATGGAGAATTGTCGACGATCTACACCACTTGTACATTCAATTGGGTTATACACAGATTCATCGTTTAACATTTCAATATCTATTGCAAGTCCACATAAACTGTTTACCGGTGCTGCTGCTGACATATTTTGATATTTTTCTACAAATATTTCTGTTGTTACTATATGATTTTCTAGAAATACATCGCAAGTACAACCACCCCGATCGACCATCACTCGTAGAATCACACTGTCGAGATATTCAGCTCCGTTTCCGTTTTTTTCTATTGCAATAGAGGACATACACATATCGACTACTGCAATTTGAAAATAATCAAGCATAAATAATGTTATGTTACTAACAGATTTTTACATTCAGATAATCAACACCGTTGCCGTCCTTTTCATTTGCAATATTGGATATACACATATCGACTACTGAAATGTGAATATGCTATTACATATAAATAATATTACGTTACTAGTAAAGGATAAACAGTGACATTACAACTAATTCCATGGACCAGTAACAACTAGACTAAGTATTAATGTCAATGTTCTACAAAAGTTTTTTAGGCCCCACCTACGATAGTAGAGGGGCATTATGTTTTCTGGTCTGTGCGTCCGTCCGTCCGTTCGTTCGTCCGTCTGTCCCCCTTCAGGTTAAAGTTTTTGGTCAAGGTAGTTTTTGATGAAGCTGAAGTCCAATCAACTTGAAACTTAGAACACATGTTCATTATGATATTATCTTTGTTATTTTACAGTCAAAAAAGACTTTTGACTCCAATTTCACGTTTCACTGAACATAGAAAATGAAAGTGTGAGTTTCAGGTTAAAGTTTTTGGTCAAGGTAGTTTTTAATGAAGTTGAAGTCCAATCCACTTGAAACTTAGTACATAAACATGGAAATGATAGTGCGAGTGGTGCATCCGTGTACTTTGGACACATTCTTGTTTTAATCATGTTTCTTATTGCAAAATAATATCATCTAAAATGAAAGCCATTCTATATAGAATTATGCGAGACTATTGAAATTTGTATAGATATAAGAAGATGTGGTATGCGCCCCATCAACTCTCCATCAAAGTCATAATTCGTAAAAAGGAATCCATTATAGGTTAACATATGAGCGTCAACACGGAGCATTGAATCACATCAAACATACAGCTTTCCTCTGATAATAAACATGCGCAAGCTATCTCATAGGGACACAACCAACAATTGTAAAGTTGAGGTATTAGGCCTCACACACTTTCTACTGCATCAATACAGCACGAGCAAAAAACCCTGCAGTTGACAAAAGGATATATGCATTATGTAGTTTATTTGTGACATTATATACCAGCAATTTTCGTGTGGATTTATTGCAATAGCATAACAAATTAATGAATAATACAATCGTCCATTAGGCATTGGTTACTTCTCATCCAATCCTGCTCAAACCTTGAAAACACACCCCTTAGTTGTATGACTGGGTACATGTACCATCACGATATGGAATTGAATGGGAAGACGTACATATATGTAATAGGTGATCGTCTTAAATCCTTTTAAATTTCGTAATGGAATTTTATTTTCAGGGTACTGTACTGAAAATGACCTGTGTTTTGGATTATGAAAACTAGTCGGAAACGCAAGTAGGTGTCCGTTGTCGTGTGTTTCAACACATTCTCAAAAGAAATAATTATGACTGTTTTAATGCAAATTATTATTAATAAACATCTTAAACCTAAGAAAGAACAATTATTGTTTATGCATCTGTAACATTTGTATTTGAATATCGTTTCAAAAATAAGACTTAACGTACATAAATTGGTTAATAGACATTGAAAATAGTAGATACAATTTTGAAGAAAAGGTATATTGTTTTTTTTTTTTATTATCATTCTAATGTCTCTATTCAGTTTGTGTTTGTGAATACAATAACTGAATTCATGCTTACTAGAATATTAAACGTCGAAAAGACAGATAGACATATACAATACACATGGTTTCTTCCACAAGACTTCAATAAGTAAAACAAAAAATTACCGAACTCTGAGGAAAATTCAAAACGAAAAATGAGCCGTCAAATGTCAAATTCCAAACCATTAGACGAAAGAATGACAACTGTCGTTTTCTGGTTGTATAGGCTAGCTAAGCCTTTCACTTGTATTACAGTCGTATACAAATTCCGTTATATTGATAACGATGTGTGAACAAAACAAACTTACATGATACGTAAAAAATACAAATATAGAGCAGTCAATATTGTTTAACAATGTTAATCACTATCAAAAACAAGCAAATACATATATGTAACAAAGAAACACAAAAAAAGCAAAGAGAAAAAACACATAAATATAAAAAAAAAGAAGATGTGGTATGTTGTCAATGAAACAACTCTCCACAAAAGAAAAATTAAACAGAAATAAACAATTATAGGGCACCGCTCGGCCTACAACAATCAACAAAGCCCACACGGCATAGTCAGCTATAATTAGCCCCAAAATAACAAATGTTAAACAATTCAAACAAAGAGCACATTATCAAAAATGAAAAACAATAAGACATTGATGTTATAAAGTATAAAATACAGAGCCAAGTCTTTTGTCATAAAAAAAAACCCTCAAAAAGGTATATAGAAAAAGGACGTAATCGAAAATAAAAGACAAGAACACAAACATTTTCATTACCACAAATGTCTCACCAAATTCCAACAGAGGTTATTGTACTCAAACCTATTACCATATTCAAAAGAGGTTGTTAAGTACATACCTGGAAGATCAAACGTTGCAGGGCAAGGGTTTGGTATTTCATAACTCAAACCTAAAATAGAAAAACAGTATAATATACAGAAAGGTAATCTCTATCATAAGAAAGGGCCTTTTTTGTTGTCTCGTGGTAGCGTCCTTTTCACGATTTTGGATGGTCATGGTTAAGATCAACTACCGGGTTAAACCCAAACTGTTAATAATTTTTAAGCATTCGGCATAAGGGACTTTAAACAAAACACGTCTGTCTTGTACAAATCAGTGTGTATAACAACATCACTTAAACATGTTATAGTCCTAAATATGTATTGAATTAGCCACAACAGGTGTAATAGCCATCAATTATTAATCATTATATATGACCTATATCCTTGTAGTATAAAAATAAAAGATAAAGAGCGTACCGTCATCTTGTATCAGAACACGAAAGGAAAAACTAAAATCGATATTGTGTGATTTTGAAATATTAAATAACTTTAAACATTTTTAACATTATTTTTTTCAGTTCATTACTGATATGGAGTAAAGAACTTACAATTTTAAAAGTGTGATAACATTATAAAACATTTACGTCAATTCCATATTTTCTAAACGGTGCATAGTGATCTGACAGGAAACAATTGTTAAATGCTTCTTATTATTTTCAAATGCCTTTCCTTAGCTCTTGAGTGTATATCACGACGTAGGGCTCATTAAAAGTGTGATATGAGAAATGTAATGAAATTATTACTGCATATATCACAATAAAGTTTTAACAGAAAAACGTAAGATATATAAGGCACATTCCAACCCAAAGTCGAAAATACAATAAAATCGCCATTGCTAAAATGGGAGAGACAAACAAATATACAATAGTACACGAAACACAACATATAAAACTACAGCCTGAGCAATACGAACCCACAACAAATCAGGGAGTGATCTCATGTGCTCAAGCAAGGAAGCAGATTCTGCCTCACATGTGGCACTTGTCGTGTTGTTCATGTTAGTACTAATCCGGCAATAAGTCTAAGCTTTTTTTCATAGCAGTAACCCTCTATCAAAAATCATGATAGAAAATACAAGAACTGAAATAATGTATCAACTGAGAGATACATACTCAGTATGGCGACCCTGCTTGGAATTGTGCTACATAGAAATGACAATTTAATGTTAAACGATTTTATTCCTGTCTGAAAAGAATTTTGAATAGTAACATTCATTTAAATGTTTCAGTTGAAACTTTATTATATATGGTTTAATACATTTACTTTTAGTATGATGAAAAGAATGTCCAGATACCTTAACATTATTCTTTATGCAATGAGTTTAGGACACTTCTTTAGAATAATTGTTTAATACGCATAAACATATGAATCTCATGGGGGACCATTTTGTAGCGAAAACAAAACACTCAAAAGCATTCACGTTCCTTCCATAGTCTTTATCGAATGGTATAAAAATACCTAAAACAAGGTATTTGTCTTTTAATAAAGACAACCGTAGTATACCGCTGTTTAAAATTCATAAATCGATAGAGAAAAAAACAAATCCGGTTTACAAACTAAAACTGAGAGAAACGTATCAAATATAAGAGAACTACGACACAACAACGACGCAACACCGAAATGTAACACACACAGAAACAAACTATAATGTAACAATGGTCATTTTCCTGATTTGGTACAGGCCATTTTATGAAAAAATGGTGGGCTGAACCTGTTTTTGTGGCATGCCAAACCTCCCGCTATAATAGCAGTGTTAATTATACCATTTAAATGACAACATTACACGACAGGGCTACAATAAATAAATGGGAGAAAGTATAGGAAAAATCTGGTAAAGGCTTTTTCAGATATACGCGAAGTACTCCTAGAAGTTGTTTATTTCTAAATCCTATTTTACTACAATCACAAATGCAAAACTCCTTACGGACTATCAATACATAGAGTACCATTTGCTCGGTCTGTCACAATGTATGACTAAAAACTACGTTTTTCCGTGCATGTCCTGTTCATATTTTTATACTTTTACTCTACATGTTTTGTAACTCAGATTGCCACTGCTTTTATATATGAGGTAATGAAGCATGACGAGAATCGTTATGTAACCACGTGTTGTTCGATTTGAATCGTAAATATGTTTTAAAGATATTCGAAAAAAACCTTATAGATAGCTCATTTGAAGTCCTATGTCAATAACATTTATCCCCTGTTTTTAAATGTGTCATGTTTATATATATATATATCCAGTCAGCAGGGTTAAAGAACAACAGTTGTTCGACCTGATAGTCAAATGAGTTTTGTTTAAATATACTTTTTCACTTTTTTGGTCTTTTAGAAAATGTTGTTTGTGCTGTATTTAGACCCTTCTACAACGAAATTTGTTTTACATGCACACGTATAAAAATTGCCGTTTTTATCCAACGCAATCATAGGTTTGAACGTAGTTTTTGATTTATACTCGTTTATATTTTATTGTTTGGGCTTGTATCATATTTGCCCCTCCGGTTTATATGATCCGTTCATCCTATATTGACTCTTAAAATTCAAGAGTTTATCTAAAAATGAGGGTACATTTTATATGGCCTGCCAAATACCGTTTCGATCCCTAACATCACTGAAGAGACATTTATAATCGAAATCCGGATCTGGTGTACAAAAAAAAATATTAACACCTTATGCTTGTGGCATAACATCGTGGCCAACAGTTAATTGTTTTCTGTTTAGTATTAAATTTATATTAAGATCAATTTTGTTTCATCTTGTGATCAATTTTATTTGGCAATCGCCAATGGCAATCGTCAGGGTTAAAGGACATCAGTTGTTCGACCTGTTAGTCAAAAGTGTTTTGTTTAAATATACTTTTTCACTTCTTTGGTCTTTTGGAAAATGTTGTTTGTGCTGTATTTAGACCCTTCTACAATGAAATTTGTTTTACATGCTCACGTATAAAAATTGCGGTTTTTATCCAACGCAATCATAGGTTTGAACGTAGTTTTCAATTTAAACTCGTATATATTTTATATATATATATATATATATAGTTATCTTTCAACCGGATTGTGGGCCATATCGAGTATGTGTTACCCACGTTGTGGGATACTAGGTGGTTTGTGGGTCATGTATAGAATGACCCATAAACCATGTACGTAAAAAGTACACAGCAGTGCTAGATTGTCTTTAAAATGTTATTTACTGCACAAAAGTCTGAATTAATGACCCACAAAATTTTTTGGAAAAGAATCCCACAATGAAAATCTATTTTTAAATTATTTCGAATACCACCATCATGACCACGTATTGACTTATTTTAGAAAATCCCACAAAGTTTCTATAAATATCCCGGAATCCGGTCACGAGTTGCATTATTATCACGTGGTATGTAAATGGCGGGATTATGAAAGATGGTGGGATGGTGGCCCGAAAAGAAGAGCTGTAAGTTAATTAATTTTAAACAATGAAATGTGTAATAGTAGGCCTAGTGTATGGGATATCATTTAATATAAAAGGTTAAAATTTTCACCGGAAGAAACAATAGATCCTGTAGAAGATAGGACGGAGAAAGTCAAAGTTGAAACCGGTCTTTTACAGATAAAAGTAACATATCGCCAAAATAAATACATAATTGATATGATATGACTGATATAAGAGAATGTAACAAAAATATTTTTTTTTTCTGTATGTGCAATTTTCCATCTCATCTTGCCTTGAAATTATTAAGGCGCTCATGCGGGCATGGCGGGAGTTTAGTCCAAATAATTATGACGTCTTGTAAGGCTATTTGAAAAAAAAAATTTGGATGGCGGTGTCCCAATAAAATACGAAGTTAAGTAGCCTTTAAAGTATATCATAGCCTTACAAGACTTCATAATTATTTGGACTAGGCCGGAGTAAAAATTTGCAAGGATATACCTAATAGATGTATTTTTTTAACACCTTCATCAGGGAGAACATATAGTCCAGTCCTGGCCTCAGTGCCCTGGCCTCAGTGACTCATTTAAAAAAAAAAAAATATTTTTGTTGTCACGGAGTCCAGCTTGCCCTCCATTACCTTCAATGGTTCAAGCTCCCGGGTAGATTACCCGGGGACGATATAGACAGTGCCAGAGCGCTCAAGTACGAAAAATGTATCACAAATGGTAAAACTTGATAAAATAAACAAGTTGCATACCTGAAATGCTTGTACACTATATGGAAACTCATCTTAACAGAAGGAAATCCCTTGCAGTCGGAGCTGTGAACATCTTGTTTACATCAGTAACGCTATATTACGGAACGTGACGTTTCTACGCTATAACGTCAGACGAAACGAATTCAATGTATCGATACAGATTTTCAACGTTTAAACTCGTTAAATCAACTATTTAGCACTTTAAACTATTTAAACACGGACCTTAGGGCACTGGATGCTGCTGCTATATTATGACACTTTAAATCATGTTTACATATGTGTACTTTCTGTTGTTCAGATGAAGTTTACTGATTGTGGTTTTTTTTTCTTCAGTTCCCAGCCAGTGACAGAAAGTTCAAACCAAATTAATCAGTATTAACTTTTCCACATATCATGGTTCCTTTCAGTAAATGACAGGACAATTATAATAATAAATTTCTTCATTAATATATCATCACACTTTTATTTTTTTTAAACAATTTTTTTTATCCTGAAATTCCATGAAAAATCCCGAATATTTAATTTGGGGTTGCCGTACGGCCAACAGGCGGCTCTGTCCATTTCCTTGCGATAACTTACAATATATCAACCTTTTTGAATGTGAATTAATTGTTACTTATGACAAAAGGAAGAACAACTTTAATACTGACGATTTTCATTTTCTCTCATTTTTTTAAAGTTCTTGTCACCACATTCCTTATATTTTATCGGACCACATATAAATTATCACGTTGTGATTGGTTAAACGCCGTCACGTGGTGACCCCCTATGAGACTGTAGGGGGTTAGTAAGTTTCATAGGGGGTTCATGACGCATTACTGGTGACGTCATCTATTGCTGTTGTTGTGTTTCATTGTTTATTTTTCAACAAAACGCAGCAGAAAAAGTCCAGCGTCCGATAAATTCATTATACGGTTAACTACTGACCCCCTACAGATCCATAGAGGGTGAATAGAATTCATAGGGGATTCGGCCTCCGGCCTCACCCCCTATGGATTTTACTAACCCTCTATGGATCCGTATGGGGTCAGTAGCGAACCATATAACTTATAATAGCACCATTATATTGTTTTAACCGTCCGGCAGTCCAATTTGCACTGGGTATATATAGGTTTCATATATGTAAGACACAAATCAACGTCCAATGATGATATCACAATAAAATAAGATTCCAAATCGACAGCCAATTATATCACCCTCTAATCGACGTCCAATTCTATCACCCACTAATTGACGTCCAATTATTTTCTTCTCTAATCGATGTCCAATTTTTTGTTTCTCTAATCGACGTCCGTTTGAATGGACCTATGGGAAGATCATAACGCCGAGACATTGTTGGCCAACATTCCGTATGATAGGTAAATATATCTAAAACAAATGAAGAAAACTGCCGAAATAACAGATCTGAAACTAGGATTGTTTGAGAGAGTAGTAAGGACAGTTCTAGGTCCAGGATCCGGAAATTTTTTCACCTAATTTCGGTCATTTTGGGATAACTTAAAAGTTGGTGCCCTTTTTAAACAAAGATTGTGTGTATGCTCATACAGTCATACTCGTAGCATCAACGAACTTGTTTAACTGTTGCATCGCATTTACTTCAGAAATTTCCCTACCATGTTCCTTAAAATCGATCTTGAGCAATAAAAGGAAGGCACCAGTTTAAAAAGAAATGATTTTAATGACTCAAAACGATAAATTTCTCAAACTTCGCTTACTGCTTACGTTTCTTTCGATTTTGAAGACAAAATTATAACCGGATGTTTTACAATAGTAAAACGACCAATTCCGGACTCATTTCCGGGATTAGTTTTGTTTATCAAATTCACAGAAAATCGTCGGCTTTTTAACTGTTTTACCTTTAATAGTGTTTGAATATTAATTATAATAGTTGGGCTTGTTTAATTTAGCATGAAATCATTTTTAATTTACGATTTAGTGTCTAATTTGCGGAAGAGAATTTCAAGCATGCGTATAAGTAAACAAAGCATGTGTAGAACTTTGTAGTGAAACAATATTTTGTTCTACGTAAATTAATTTAATTTTAATTTAATTTGAAATCAGAATTGACAATTGTCTAAGCTGAGAAAAGTAATTAAATAATGCAGACAGTTGTTATGAACTTTTAATTTCTTTAAAATATTAGTTCTGAGCTCGTGATCAATAAAAAATTTAATTAAAAACACAGGTAGAGATTAGCGATCATTAGCCAATATTTCCCGGAGGCATTACTATGGTTATTAGGATGGCCCTCAGGATTACAACACTTTACTGGAGTGGCAGTTTTATTACAGGAAAAGGATAACAACAAAAAATAAGTTCAAAATGGCAATTTAGACAATGTTAGAATCTCGATCTCAACGAAATGACATTGAATGACCGAAATTATTTCTGTAAAAAAATAAAATTTGTCCTAAATCCCAATTACTCATTTAGGACAAACCACTTTCAGTTTAGGTCAAGACTGGCATATATGACCGTTTCCGGACCCTTGTAATAAATCTAGGTCAATATTTTCACAACCAAAACATAGTATATGTGACAAATAAAATATAATAAAACTTTTTTTAGCGTATTTCCGATGTTTACAGGTTGTGATATTATTTTATGTAATTTAAGAGAGCTTACTGAAAAAACAATGAGATGTGGTGTGATTGCTAATCGGACAACTATACACAAGAGTTCAAATTATATAGCCCAAGGCCTTCACCGTTATAGCTAGCTGTTTGGTGTGAACCAAGGCTCCGTGTTTTTGACCGTATTTTGACCTATAATGTTTTTCTTATAAACTGTTGCTTGGATGGAGAGTTGTCTCCATTGACACTCATACCACATCTTCTTATATTTATACGCAACCATACGTCTTTCAACAATGATAAAGTCGACAATTAAAGGCCACGACATGAAACATGTAAAACAATTATTATAGAACTAAAAACTACCCTGGCATTTACTCCTTCATTTTGTCCATTGTTGAAAACTGAGTGTTGCCCAATATATATGTCAATTTGTTTTCTTTGTCGTTGGGTTCTTATTTATGTATACTCACATGCCGTTTATCAATATGCATGTATCTGTATAAGTGTAAGTGCCGCAATTTATTATTTCATTATTCATTGATATTGGACATCGATTAGAGAAGACTGCAATAATTTAAATCGGACGGCGTTTTGGCAATAAATGACAGCATATTGGAAGGTGATTAGAGGATCAAACGTCAATTTTAGAAAGTGACGTCAGATTTGGACGTCGATTAGAGACCGGTCGTCGATCTGAGTCTAACATATATACGGCTTATCTATTAGGACGGCAGCCTTTTAAATTGTATACCTGCTTGCATGCTTGTACTAAAGCTGTGTAAATGAGGGTCTGGAGGGGGGGTCTGTCATTCTGTAAACATTTAATTTTCACTCCTTTTTACTCTAATCTTTAAAAAATTAACTCCTTTTTCCTCTAATTTTCAAAAAATTAGACCACGCATTTCTCTAATCTTCATTTTTTTGCCCTTTATTCTCTTCATTTTTTAATGGCATTATTCTTTAATCATTTAACCCCATCCAAACAGTCTTCACGACTAACTTTTAAATCTACAGGCCCAGAGCTCAATTTTTGAAATTTTTTAGTTAGATTCTGTTGGCCTGTAGATGATTTTTACAGGCCCGAGAGCAATTTTACTAGTCTGGGCTGCCTGGGCTGCCACTCAGCGTGAAGACTGTCCAAACCCTCGTATATCGTCAGTTTTTTTTTGGAAATGACAGGTTGTTGGATTTGGCATTATGATACGATATAAAATAACACGCAGAATACAGACTCTGGCTTACATGTCGTACATGCACAATTTCAAACTGGAATTTTTGCGCGGAGTGTTTAACTTATATAGAGGGTACATATGTTAGCGTAATTTCATTCCGTGTATTTATTCCGGGTATCTGTTTTTCACTAGAGAATATTGGAAGTAAAAAGTGTCACGAGCGTCGATCTTGGTATCGTTTTGTTTATATTGACCTGTTTATTGTTTACATATACATTTATGGGTTGAAATTAGAATATTTTAATAATATTAATAATAATTAGAATAATTTTCAGGGAACCAGCTTAATAGTCCTTCATTTCTGAGTAATAATATAAATTTTTCGTCAATAGACAAGATATAAAATTGATCGTTATGTTTTACTGCTTCATTATACAATATATTTCGAAGGTCTGCATATAGAGAACATAAAGTAACTACATGTTTCTCATCTTCAATTTCGTTTTTACACATAACATCTAACAACATCTTTCATTTATTGGCTTTTTCTCATATCGTCCTGTTTCTATTTTAAGTGGCGCAACGCCACATCTAAATTTTGCATAAGCACTTCTAAATTTAATAGATATATTTTGTTTTAAATATAACTCTGTACAATATTGTGATGTTATCGCTTTTAAGTACGAAGCTTGTTACCATTACTCTGTGACAAAATTTTCGTTTGCCCTTCTGAAATATATTTATTAAATAAAACATTTTCAATTTGTAGAACAATTTTCTTTAAGCAGCACACTATCAATACTAGTATACAAATCAAAGTTACAATCTTTTAGTTTTTTCATGACTCTATTACACCAGTTTTTTTTTTATTATTTACAGCATTTTTATGTGACCATTTGAAAACTTTATAATTTATTCTGTCATTGGTCATGTCCGCTGACTACATCTTGCCCAATGCCTAAATACACATGTCTATTGTTTTACACTAGGAGGTCTCCAGCCCATATGTCCCCATTAATTTCATCATTTGGCTTATACTTACCAACACCTACATGTATAAAAAAAACAAACTGATAGCTCTGTTCTAGACAGCGTTGATACAAGAAAAAGAATGAGTGCCCCAAATGAATGCACCTTAGCTTATTACTGACCAGAGTATCAAATAATGTTTTAGAGGTACTGTCATGACTGTGCTAGAAACCACAATGTGCTTTACATTTAACAATTAATAAACTTAGAGCTCGACTAGCAGACCTTGCTACAGCTTTAGCCATAATATTAGGAAGAGTGGTGGATATTTGGAACTGGATCCGGATTAACCAACCTTTTAAATTCTGTTGATGGATAAAATGCAATATGTAAACTTGTCGCAAAATTTACGTTTTCCTATAAAATTACAAGACCAAAAATGGTGACCCAAGTTTTTATGCATACAATGACTTATACTGATGTAACTCGATTCAAAATACAAGTGTGCCAAAAAGTTTAGAAATCGGGAGATATGCCATTCGGTATCGTGTTATGATAAAAGTAAGAAATGGACAATTATAAAATATAATACATATCATCGCTTGTCTAAAACGTAGGATTCACTGTCACATATTTAGTCAACTATCGTTAGTGGAGCTTTCTTTAATCGGAACGTTGTTCCTATCTTTGGTTTATTAAAATTATGACTTATTCTAATATGACGTGCTTCTTTCGCTTTGTAAACAACACTGTGATAAAATTCTCGATATATCTATACTTAGCGCAGACTCCGTGGTGTACATAAAAATGGCTGTTACAATATACTTCCCACGTAAATCCACATGTATTGAAACCTATTTGAAAACCCTTTGCCGATTTTATTGTTTTAAAAATTGCAATTAAAAAAAGACAAAATCACTTTTATTCTTATTCGGATGCATAATAAAAAGAAGCAATGCACAAGAACTCGGAGAAACCAACAAAATAAAAATAAAATAAAATTCCGCGAAAGTCTATTAATGTTTTTGGCGCATTTAAGTCATTTCAAAACATGACGTCATACAAATGAAAACGCTACAGTTGAAAGTTTCCTGTTACGTGAACCATTGAAATGTTGTTTACTATTGTATTAAAATTGATTATCAAGGTAGGTTTTGTTTGATTTTCTATTTTATTGCATTATTCGCATATTTACTGATTTCGTCAAGTCAACATGGCGGCTCCTTAGTTACGAAATGTCAACTTTGGATTTGACGGTAGCTTACGAGAAAAACATGTAAATCAAAATGACAATTATTGGTTTTGAGAATGAAACAGATTTTTATTTTAGCGGTTGTTCACGAAATAATCCATGCAAGCTAAAGATTTATTAGAATGTTTGAGCTTTATCTAACGGGGAGTAAAAAAGAACAGCCACACACACAGCTTTACCCACCCTCGCTTCAGTTTTTTTAATGATCGTTTTTGTCCTATTAGAATCGAAATAATTCATGGAAGCCATAGATTATTGGAAATTTACACATGGCCTGGGCCGTGATATTCGTTAATTTTATCCCTCGCTAACGCTCAGGATAAAATTCGAATATCACGGCCCAGGCCATGTGTAAATTTCCAATAATCTATGGCTTCCATGAATTATTTCTTAAATATACATTCAAGCTTCCGGCTTAAAAATACAGAAATTGAAGTAGAAACTTACTTAATTAATTTGTATTTGATTCTTATGATGTTACACCTTTTCAGTTTTGGCATATTTCCAATATAACTGACGTAATAATGACACAAACGTATATTCTATGTTTTATTTGAATTACAGCATGGCTTTATATACAATTTAAAGAATAGCATCATATTTAGTATTTCAATCTAATACCAATAAAACCTGGGATGGAAAATGACGACCTCGCCTCTTTTTATTTAAGGCTGGTAAATCCTTTTTGTTCAACACAAAAGATTGGGAAACCATTTTAATTGAACGATTTTTTTTTGTGAAACCGACTAGTGAAAGCATAATAACGATTTATAACAAATTCATAATGATATATATAGTACCCTATTTGTAGTTTTCGAATTATTTTTACAAGAGACAAAACAAATATCGAAATAAAATAAGTACTTAGATGACAAATGTGTTAAAGTGATATCTAGAAACGTAAAATACACACACGCATATGATGGGAAACTCGTCCAACAGGAAGGAAACAAAATATTTAAGATGTATAGCTTCTCACAATTTCAACTAAGCAATGCTTTTTCCAATATTTTATATTCACCAATATTTTTGAATGCACACATGTTAAAAATGTGGAATTTCTGTTTTTGCATATCTGTACCATTTACGAGATTTTTCATGAAGAAACAATTTATTCTATTTCAGTAAATCTAGAATCGGCTAATACCCATCAATACTCAAGTTTTACAAATGCATTAATCTTACAAAATTCTTATGTTTATCCTTGCCCTTAAAGTCTTTTTTCATGCAAATGATAGCTTAATAACATAAACAGTACCAATTGGTTACACCAGATGCACATTTTAACAGTGATGCTAGAGGCCAACATATTTGACAATTCAAAGCTTATTGAAAAGATGAAGAGCTATAAACCTAAAAGGATATAAAAGTATTGCATAGCCGGACAAGAAATCAGCGCTTTACACGTGGAAGATACAAATCAGAAGCAAATATCATTTCGCATCTAAAATTACCTGGTAAAAGCTACTGCATAATTGTAAGGAAAGGATAACATAGAGTTAGTGTAAGCATCTTTTAGCGTTTCTGCAAATTTATCGAGTGCTTTGTGATTGTCTACACTATTGTTACGTTGTAAATCGGATGTAAATCCACTGCAATCCGGAATCTGTAAATGTGATTGACATTATCAGATAGTTGTTTGTTTTTGATACTTTTGACTATTATTACAGGCCTTTGTTTCTTAACAATTTTCGAATGTTTTTGGTTACTGTACATCATTAGTTTCAATATTTTTGTATTCTTGTCTTTCCTTTTTGTTAATGTGCTATGTTTTTATACCTAATTGTATTTCTTTGTTACATATGACGTGACTCTGTACATAATCATCCCGTCTTGTGTTATTGTCTTATGGTGCCTTTTTGTGTTGTTTTGTTACATATTAATATTGAGAATGGAAATGGGGAATGTGCCATAAGGACAACAACCCGACCATAGAAAAAAACATCAACAGAAGGTCACCAATAGGTCTTCAATGTAGCGAGAAATTCCCGCATCCGGAGGCGTCCTTCAGCTGGCCCCTAAACAAATATATACTAGTTCAGTGATAATGAACGCCATGCTAATTTCCAAATTGTACACAAGAAACTAAAATTAAAATAATACAAGACTAACAAATGCCAGAGGCTCCTGACTTAGGACAGGCGCAAAAATGCGGCGGGGTTAAACATGTTTGTGAGATCTCAACCCTCCCTTATACCTCTAGCCAGTGTAGAAAAGTAAACGCATAACAATAGATTGTTTTATAGTGATTAAAATTTAACACAGTGTTGACAGCTGTACTCAAATGTTTAACATTTTTACCTCTGTTTGTTTTGTTTACACGTCGTTGTCAATATAATGGAATTTAATTCGACTGCCATACAAGTGAGAGGTTTAGCTAGCTAAAAACAATGTTTAATTGACCATTTTCTATATCAGTAATTGTCTTTACCACAGTCAGCAATAAGACAGTTGTAATTAATTCTTTAGATGTGTTGAAGCTTTTGATTTTGCCATTTTATTAGGAACTTTCAGTTTTGAATATTCCTCAGAGTTCGGTATTTTGGTTATTTTACTTTTGACCTTTTGCGTTCCGTATAAAGGTAAATCTTGAAAGGTGATTCGGACGCATGAAATTCTATTAAGTGTTGTTTTCATTTTTGACAGCATTTGGTCATTGCTGTTGCTAGTGGACTATCAGTCCCTGAATATATATTCAGCTCATTATATTAACATGGCTAATAACAAGACTTCTAAATATTACTCTATAATACATTCAGAAAACTTAGAACGAAACTATGGTTTAAACTTCCTCAGGCAAAGTTGACCTTAAACGAATGTAGCTTTATTATTGGTCCCGTATGGTCATACTGTGTTGTGCCCTATACCCCTTTGATTTTAAATATTCTGTTTTGGTTTTTCTTGGTGAAAGTAAATTTACAAAACGATATGTTTCTCCTGTTTATATAACTGTTAAGATATTGAAAATTTGTATTCAACCTTACGATCAGTCAAAACCACCTGTTGCTTTTGATCAAAGCTATCGAATACTAAATTAGGGAGAAGGGTTCGATATAGGTCGGTTTTCTATAGTTGGTTATTGGAAGCAATTATGAAAAGCTTTAATCGAAATACCTTGCATATAATAGCACCTGTCAAATACAGAGAGACATTCAAGGACGTATCCACAATTGCATGCTGGTAAAGAACATTTGCCTACAATATACTATTAGTTTTAGAAAATCATAAAAATGATAGCTTAATACATTAAGACACTTGTAAAAAAAATTGTATAACATATTTGAAAGGATACTATAGATTTGTTTATAAGTGTACAGATATTCTATATACAAATTAGATGTTTTATTCACGTTTTGCAAAAGTATATATTATTTTTACCATTACAGGTTTACAATTTCATTTCGGGGCCTTTTATATCTGATTATGCTGTATAAGATTTTCTCCTTGTTGAAGGCCGTACGGTGACCTATAATTGTTAATGTTGGTTAGATTAGGTCTCTTGAGGAGATTTGTCGCATTGGCAATCATATCACATCTTCTTTTTTATATTGTAGTGCAAAGATTATTCCTATTAAATTGTATGAATCTTCAATATCCCAATAACTTACAGCATGTACCACGGTTGCTATGTACTTCGTAATATCCAACTCCACATCTTTCTGTTGGAGTTGTTTTTGGAATGATTCTGTGAAAGACATGTCTGTCCAGGCTAGAATCTCAACTTTTGCATCAACATTTCCAGGTATTGGTAATACTGAATCCGGGTGTCTTGCGATCCCATCTAAAAGCAATCTTTTCGTATTCGTTTTGCTTTTAGAATTCAACTTGAGGCCATCTGCAAAATCATCCAAAGAAAATTAAACTTTTATCACATATTATTCTCATATATTTCGTACATGCTTAAACCATATCGTAGGTTATTCCTTGACATATTTTAGTGTAAGGGCTTTGATGAACACATTAATTCTGTTTATCAAATATGTAAAACAGATGCCCCACATATGTTACAAGTACTGTTATTCGCGTACAACTTGTTTTACTCGTTTTATTTGAAAACATAAATCATTGGGATTTTGTTTTTTTAACGATATATAATAAAGATGACAATACTCACATTCATCTGAATGATACCAACGCCGATGAACAAAGTGTCTTATTCCAGACAAAGACGAACAATTAACGTTTTGCTCATCGGATTCAATCATCAGATAATGGTCATCTTCATAGACAATACCATCCTGAAGCAAAAAAAACATAATGTTGCAATTATAAGTGAAACATACCATCATCTGTCATATACGTATACAATGTAACCAAAATTATAGCTTTACCAGCTAAACTAATTTGTGCATTTTAATTTGTTACAATTATCGTTACAGGAAGAATATAATTTTGGATAGAAATAGCATACAAAACCCCAATAATATGTAGGGGAAAATTACAACAACATGACAACACACACAATACGACAATCAGACAAACAGTCTGCACACAAACAACGTAGACAACTACATACTTAGAAAAACGAACTTCAACAAAATCTTAGTGATTCAAGCTGCCTTTAGTTTCAGATTCCCATTTAGCACGAATATTGATTTATTCAATATATTGGAAACACACATTCGTTGAAAAGAGGAGGGACTTAGATCATTTATGCAACTGAATTCCCATAACCAAATCATAACGTTTTTAGAACTACTATCGAAGATATGTCCTCAATTTTGCTAGCAGAAAACCAGGACTCAATACTTCCTTGGAGCATACATCCTCTTCCATACAAGACGATAAAATGGGGAGAACTAAATTCAAATGTAGTCGGAAAAAATGACATTTTGAAACAGGGTATTTGTGTATGTACTTACGAGAGCAAAACAGTTGTTTGAATTTTGCAACATGTTTAAAATAAAGACACCAAGTCCTCTAGGCTCTCTGTAAAATTCAATGCCATGCTGAAATAAATACAAATTCCCAATAAACTGTGAATGTTTTAATTGTTTTAAATTTGTCATTTCAAGGCCGTTTATATTGTTAAAAGCCACACGGTTGCTTATAGTGGTAACTTCTACGTCAATACGTCTAGTAGGCAATCATGTGTATTGTCTTGTTTTATATTCATCTTGCACAATAAATTTGATTTTTCGAAAAGAAAATATGCATCACTTGTAAAGACACTGATGTTGTTTTGTTGGCTAACGTTATAACGTTATGTTCGAACGCGTCTATTCGAATCTTGTTTTCTATTCAGGTTTCACAATTCCATTTTAAAATTCTTGTCAAAGCTTAAAAAAACACATGAAATAGCACCATTACAAAGTCAATCCAGTTTTGTATTCTTGTTCGTGTCTATAATAGAACTAATATTTCCTTATATTTAAATTAACCTTTAATGATAATAAAAAACTTCACAAAAAAAAGGCACTTTTTCTGGAGTTGATAAATCCGTGTGAAAAGCAGTGTATACCTCGTTTGTGGTGTACTTGTGTACTGTCATAAAATCATACGAGGTGTCAGTCATTTCTGTGGTTTACATGTTGTTATATAATATTGAATTCTTTATTGATTTTTTTCTGTGTCTTAAGTACTCTTTGGTATATTTGTACTATATTCCTATCACGTAATGTCATGAGTTTGACTGCCACACTGGTATCTTTCGTCCCTCTTTTAGCAATCTTTCTAACATCACCATATAAGCGGGAAGTGTGGCTAGTCATAAAACCAGGTTCCCTCAACCATCCAATTTATTTTTTATTTTCTTGTCCTATACCGAGTCAGAAATACGGCAGCTGTTATCTAATAGCATTAATGTTGTTCGTTTAATACAATTTGAAGCGACTATCATACAAGTGAATGGTTAAGATAGCTTATTAATCAGGTCAATCGACCATTTTATGTATATAAAAATGTCTGTACCAAATCAAGAATATGACAGTTGTTATCAATTCGTTTGATGTGTTTGAATTTTTAATTTTGCCATTTGCCTTTTTGAATTTTCCTCGGAGTGCAGAATTTTTGTGATTTTACTTTGTAATAGATTTATGACTAGTGAATTACTGTATTCTACTGTGGTCCTTGATTTCCAAATTGCACCGCCAAAATAACGACTGTTGTGTAGTGAGGCATCTTTTTATTTTTATGTCTTTTAGCTTGATATATTATATTTCTTGTATTTTTTTCTGTCGTTTAATCACTGTATTGTTTTCTAATTGACTAGTATTGTTTTGTGTGTTGTTCCTATATATGTTGTTTGTTATTAACCAACATTAACTAACATTGAATAGTTTCCCCAGTTGCCACTGTTAATACAATAGGAGAACAAATTTAGATTAATATATCTTTTTTAAGTGCGACCTCTGTTTATAACAATTTACGTTATTTATTTTAGAAATTGACAGTTAAAGCATTTGAACAAAACTCAAGGGTTTGGTTTTAATAGAATATGTCCATACCTGTTGCAAACTGATATATTGGATTTTTGTGCTTTCTCTATCTACAGTAATAACTGGCAGCTCATCAAATAAAATTGGAGGTGATGACTTTGATAAATGGTATTCTCGACGTTTGTCAGATGCAGTAAATGCAACATGCACATTTCTGCCGTCCTCAGAGTCCATGCTTAGAAGAATATGTATCTGTCAATAGCATATCAAATGATCACGACTTATCACAAGCATTTTTTTTTAGTCCTTAAAATACAATCACAAAGTACTTAAAACTCGGCCAAGTTATGCTTGGGGCATATTTCGTACTGCAACAGATATATAGAACAAGAACATCCAAACTTTTTTTTGTCATAATCTTAATGAAACCGAAAAAAATAAAAGTGTGGTGGTCCTGTGAATAAGATGTTAGTGACAATACAAAAAAAAGTTTGTTTTATGAATATCCGTCTCTTTCTGTTGAATTAAGCAAATTATCATCTCTGAAACAGCAAAAGACGTCGACCATTTAAACAAAGTAAAGTGCAGGCAATATATTATCTTTGATCTTGCTAATAAGGTCTGAAATTGAATTCAATTTCTCATATTAAAAGTCCAGAAAAAAATCAAATTGTAACTATTGATGTGATACACTTAATATATCAACAAAGGCAAATGAATCTTTGCAGTAACCGTTGTTTATAAATCTTTTTTATACTAGTATATATATATAAGAGAGGTAATGAGTAAGCTAATTGGTTTTTTTTTTTGGTTTTTTGTTTGTTTTTAATAATGTGTGATTCACCAGTATTGTAAATTCCCAACTCTCATTATTTTGAACTATAAATATCTCTTTCTGAAATCAATATGCATAAGAAAAAAATGACACCAGAAAAAAATATGATTAACCAGTTTTAAATGAAACGTTACTTTTTACCTGTACGTACATTTTCGTTTAGCTGGAGGCAGTGTGTGAAAAATATCTGAAGAACAAATTTAGATTGTGATATAAAATTTAATTTCGCAGTATAAGAACTCAAATGTTCATGTCGACGTCAGGATTTCCAAACTAAAGAGAACCAGAAGAAAACTGAATTGCGTTTAAAAAGGACAACAGTATGATCACAATTGAATTCAAAGTGTACAGAGAAAATAAAGAATGACTGCACAACAAGAAACCCGTTAACCAACAAATAAATGCAAAAGTAGTATACCGCTGTTCGAAATTCATAATTCGATTGAGGAAAAAACCAATCGGGGTAACACACTAAAACTGAGGGAAACACAACAAATATTCGAGCAGAACAACAACACAACAGAAAAATAACACTAAAATGCAACACGCACACAAACGAACTATAATATACCAATGGCCATTTTCCTGACTTGGTACAGGATATTTTTAGAAAATATGGTGGATTGAACCTGGTTTGGTGGCTAGCCAAACCTTTCGATTGTATGGCAATGTTAAATATAACATTAAAAAAACAACATCACATGACAGGACAACAACATAAATAAATGGGTGAACATACAGCACACAAAACAAGTTAATGTGGAACAAGATGTCTTATAAAGAACTCAATTGGAGTTGTTAACTCATGAAATAAGTCAAAATATAAGACAAAGATTATCCAAATGTTAGTCTGTATTTCATTTAAATACACATGCGGACGTAATTGGAAACACTTCAAGATAATACTTGATCAACATACTGAACGACTCTCCAGAATGATACAACTGAAATCCTTATTTTAATATATAATATATCAGTTCTAGTTTGGGCTGAATTAATTGAACAATTATACATTAAGATTGTACTAGTCAAGTATAACGTTGAATGCTAACTTTTAGTAGAAGGATTCTGAATCTTAATTTGTTCCAATTAAAACAGTAACATAAATTATTTGATTTGATATTTTGATTTGTTTTTGTGTTTTAACGCAATTTTAAAGCACCGCTTTTGGGCTATTTCGTGGTGGCCTGGTTTTCTTGGTGGAGGAAGCCGGGGTGCCTAAAGAAATAAACTCAGCATAGATACCAGGACTTAATTTTATATATACTCCAGTTGCGCGTTTCGTCTACAAAAGACTCATCAGTGACGCTCGAGTCCAAAAAAGTTAAAAGGGCCAAATAAAGTAAGAACTTGAAGAGCATTAAGATTAACCACCGACCTTCCATAAGAAAACTGACAATCCTAGTCGATTTAGATTGGAATAGAGTGCACCCGCATGAACCGAGTTTAAAAACACAACCTGTGATTACAGTTGTAACTCCTTAGACCACTCGGCCACCGAGGCTCCTACATAAATCATAATAATGGTATTAGGTTTTTGTTTAAACAAAACACAGTGAGGAATATATTTCCGAGGATCAAATAGACCTGCATCAACCAAAAAATAATATAAAAGAACATAACAAAAGCATCTCATGTTCATATTTTTTTATTTCCGATGATGTTTCAGGAGTCACAAAACAATTCAAATTTCTGAGTCAGACATTCATTTGATAAGATAAACGGTAACATATTTTCTGCACCAGATTCGCATTTCGAATATCATTGTCTCTTCAGTGATGCTCGAGGCCTAAACTACCAAAATAAAAGGTTAATTCAAAAAAGGAGGAGGACAGTTCATATTAAAGGTTAAATAAAACGTTTTAATAGTGTAATTTAAAGGATTCGATCGAAGGCAAATATTACACATGGATATTTTTTGTTATTTTACGATATTTCACATTAAACCTTAAAGTCATAAGAAACCTCAAATTAAAAAAAAAATATGCATATGTTTTTCATAACTAAATGGATAGTTTTCATTATACAACTTATGTACACATACTTTTTTCGGAGGAAAATTCTTTAATTTGACCACATTTAGAAGAAGTTTACTTATTTTTAATTGCTTGCTTCCAGGAAGCAATTCGTCGACATATTTTCCGTATGCATAGTGACCCGAGCGTAACCCTCCTCGTAAAAATCCGGTGACCACAATACGCATGGATCTGTCATTGAAATAAACAAATATCTGATATTATACATGTTAAACACGTGCTCAATACCCATGCTTTTAGTGATTTGTTTACTATAAGGTGACAATCGGTAAAACTCGGCTACAAAACACGGCATTTAATGAGCAGCCATATTTGTTAAATCATAACAAACAGAGAGTAAAAAAATTGACGATTATATGATATATTTGCGAAAATAATGATAAAATCGTGCACAGAAAACAAAGTTTATGATGTATACATGCATTGGTTCAAGAATTGGACAAACATTATTTTTCACCACTCACTCGTTTCATATGACTTTAATACTTTAATACAGCTCTTTGTAAGAACCAGGCAGGGTGCGATACATGAAGGTTTCAGATTTTATTTATAATTGGCCTAGTAGAAGCATTACATGAATACTGCTCAAAAATTTATTTTAGGTGGGAAAATATGAGTGGTTGTCATGGTAACGGACACACTATTTTTTGGTGAATTAGCGTGGTAAAATCTTTCAAAAATCAGCTAAATCACCACAATTCAGAGCCTGATTATGAATAGAATCATTCATTTTTCATTAATGTTCATATGTAACATTGATACAACTTGGTTTAAGCTTCATTTTAGTGAAGATTGCATGTCAACCAAATTTGTAAATTTTTTGAAAAATTTTGCCAAAAAATGCATATTTTCAACTTTTCTGAAATTGGGAATTTTGCGAAATTATCAAATTTTCTATGGTGTTTTTCAGAAAAGTGCAAATGTGTACAGAATAGTTAGCACTGTCGTTATGAAATTCGGATACTTCTTTACCAAATTAAATAAACAAATACGTGGGATTTTTTTTAGTTTTATCACCATAGCAACCAATTTTTTCCTTGGAAACGGAGTTTTTATTTGCAGAATATTGCAGTTTAAGAGCTTAAATGTCCTGAATTGTTTTATAACCGATAAGAAAATACATAAAAGCTAATGCAAACTTTAAATTACTATCTTCAAGTGTTGTTGACTTCAATTGTTACCATGGAAACACATATTATCCATAGCAACATCCACTCTAAAACTGCATCAAAAGAAATGTATGTAAAAAATACATAAATAGAGGATGTTGTCTCTTTGACACATTCCCCATTTCCATTCTCAATTTTATTGATGTTTATTTTCAAATTGGAATATGACAGCATGCTTTGCTACACTCACAGTTTTTTTCTGTTCTTTTCATAAGGTTTAACAAATGTAATATTGGGGTTGGAATGGGAGAGGGGGGATTTAGAAAAAAAGGGGGTAGGCTTATTTTTTAAAGATATCATAAATGTAGATTCTTGAAAAGATAACGTTTGGTCGGAGAGCCTGATTATAAATAGAATCATTTTTTTTCTCAGAAATTTCATATATTACATTGATATAACTTGAGTTTAGCTTCAGAGCTTAGTTAAGGTACATTGTAGTTCGCTTGTCATGTTTTGGGATTTTTGTCAGATTTTCGGAAACCTCAGGTTTTATTCATTTGAATGCCTTAAAAAAAATTGGTATTGACCCTCATTTATCTTTTTATAAATCTTTTACATGTATAATGATAAGCCATCTGTAAAAGTCGTATAAAATTTCAATTATTCTTTGACAGTTTTTGAGAATGTTAACTTGTCACTGATAAAGCTATGAAAAGTCAAGAGAGAATATTTTCCTGCCAAAATTTCAATGGCTAATATCTCGAAAACAAGCACATTGACCTTACTCTTTTGATTCCTTTATTAATCCGGTTCCCCTATCGATATTAACTAGTTAATTAATTGGAAACTGAGAAGCGTACTTGCTTCAGATTGCAGTTCAACCCGACTTTTAGATTTGTTATTAAAATATACAAAAAATATACAAAAACACATATTTTCATTTTTTCTGAATCATGAAGTTTTGTGAAATTATTAAAAAAATTTCTCGTGTGTGTGTTTTTTTTTTTTTTTTTGAAAAGCATAGCTAGCATTGTAGTAACAAAATTTGAATACTTCTCGACCAAAATAAATAAAATTTTGTGTGAGGGTCTCTTGAATTTTATCACAAAATTCACGTATTTTCCCCTGGGAAACAGAGTTATTATTTGTTGAATTCTGCAGTATAGGAAATTCAATGTTCCCAATTTTTTCCAAACCTTTATAAAAATACATAGAATAAAATTGAGAATGGAAATGGGGAATGTGTCAAAGAGACAACAACCCGATCAAATAAAAAACAACAGCAGAGGGTCACCAATAGGTCTTCAATGTAGCGAGAAATTCCCGCACCCGGAGGCGTCCCTCAGCTGGCCCCTAAACAAATATATACTAGTCCAGTGATAATGAACGCCATACTAATTTCCAAATTGTACACAAGAAACTAAAATTAAAATAATACAAGACTAACAAAGGCCAGAGGCTCCTGACTTGGGACAGGCGCAAAAATGCGGCGGGGTTAAACATGTTTGTGAGATCTCAACAACCCCCCCCCCCCCCCCCCTATACCTCTAACCAATGTAGAAAAATAAACGCATAACAATACGCACATTAAAATTCAGTTCAAGAGAAGTCCGAGTCTGATGTCAGAAGATGTAACCAAAGAAAATAAAAATGACAATAATACATAAATAACAACAGACTACTAGCAGTTAACTGACATGCCAGCTCCAGACTTCAATTAAACTGACTGAAAGATTATGATTTCATCATATGAACATCAGGCACAATCCTTCCCGTTAGGGTTTAGTATCATACTATCATAACATATATGAGAAGAACATAACCCGTGTCATGCCAACAACTGTTTTTAGAATAAATGTGTTTAGTTCCGATGCAAAGACCTTATCAGTGACTCAATATTAACGCCAAAATATGCAATCTTTAATGACTTGACAACAGTATCGTAATTATATCCCTTCTTAAAAGTCTATTCAAAGGTTTTGTAAGTTTCTGAGGTGAATACTGACACCTTTGTGCTTTATAAAGAATATTTCCATAAAAAATTGGATGTGAAATACCTGAACGTATTAGAAGTCTGCATGTTGAGCTATATTTACGAATGATGTCTTTGTACCGATGATAAAATTTAGTAAATGTTTTGACTAGTTTGTGATATCGAAAACCCTGGTGTAATAATTTTTCAGTAATACATAAATTTCTCTCGTTAAGCTTATATATATTCTAAATCTAAACTACAACGGTTAAATATTATTACAACAATTGTCATGGTAACAAATATCGCCCATAACAACATCCGATCATAAGATATATAATATGATTTTGTGTTAAAAAAATAATTATAATTATGTTAATAATTTTCAATTTTCTAATGGGAATATAACTGCATGTTTTAATCTGTTTAACTCTCAGTCCTGTCTTTGCTCATTGAGAAGACTCAACAAATTTGAATATATACACTGATGGGAAGGAGTGGAGGTTGGGTAGTTTTTGTTTGAACATTTCATATATCCTTATAAGGAAAATGGAGAGGTTTAGCTATAAAACCAGGTTTAATATACCATTTTCTACATAAGAAAATGCCTGTACCAAGTCAGTAATATATGACAGTTTTTATCCATTCTTTTGATGTGTTTGATTTTGTCATTTGCATAGAGACTTTTTGTTTAGAATTATCCTCAGTGTTCCGTATATTTGTTATATTACTTTTTCCTACAACATTTGGTTTTAATCTGGTTATCTACAATTGTTCATGAAATGTTACTAACAGATGATCGACGTCAAGGAATAGCACATTCTAGCTTTTGTTAAGGTCCGTATAAAATTTGAAAGTATTGCTCCGACAGTATAATGTCCTTTACAAATGGGAAAAAATTTAAAAATTTGGCAAAAATCTAATTTTTCCTAGCGCAATAACTCTCACAAATTTCAAACAGCAAGAGACCCAACTTGAAATCTCACTTATAAATATAAGCTTACAAACAGATAATAGAAACATTTGGTTTAAGCATCACGGGTAGTTTTAAAGGTTGTCATATCGAGGAGCGTTTAGTACAGTGATTTTGTCATAGTTTGGATAAGTTTGACATGGTTAATTTATTTTACTTTCCTAAACTATTGCCTCAGTTTTATTCACACGAGCAGATGAAAAGCAAATAAGATGTTTGAATCTGAATTGGAGGTCAAACGATCTACATTGGAATTATTGTTTTACGCATTAGTGCAGAATAAGCAATATATTTGAATTGCTATGGTTTGGTTAAGCGATTGACATGGTTCGGTTAAGAGTCTAAAAATTCGTCATGGTTTTGGTCAAGTTTGTTATGGTTTAGATCAAAATAAATATATATGTGTTTCACTTTAATACTGAAAACGTGTTTGGTAGCACCTGTTATTGAACGAAGTTACACTATATATTTACTGCCTAAGAAGAAAAAAAGCCTGTTTAACCAAATGTAGTGGGTGTTATTGTCGAAGCGCAGATAAAACATGTCATGTTACTTTTCGTAGGTTCTCTACAACATAATTTTAAAAGTCACTGCTCTTTTACACTAGCTTTCGATATAATTATATACAAATCAATACTAAGCGTTGCTTCTATTTCATAGACTCTTTTCTCCGTATGTCCATGTTTGACTCTGCCAAGGATATCGTGAGCGGCATCACTAGTCAAATAGCTAAAGACTTCTACTTTAACTTTAACCACAGAGTGAATGTAATGTTTCCCCGCAGAAAAACTAAGTCCATTCAAAAGTAAAATATGGAAAAAATGGATTAATTTAAAAAAAAAATTTACTTCTGGATACTATCTAATGATCATAAACAAGCTTCTGTCTAAATTTGGTACAAACCCAAGATAGTTTAAGAAAGTTATTAAAATTCTAAAAACTTTAACCGCAGAGTGAATGTAATGTTTCCCCGCAGAAAAAACTAAGTCCATTTAAAAGTAAAATACGGAAAAATGGAATTTTATGTTTACAAAATTTACTTCTGGATGCTATCTTATGATCATAAACAAGCTTCTGTCCAAATTTGGTAGAAATCCAGTATAGTTTAAGAAAGTTATTAAAATTTCAAAAACTTTAACCACAGAGTGAATATTTGTGGACGCCGCCGCCGACGACGACAGCTAGCTTACCGACGACGGAAAGTAGGATCGCTTAGTCTCGCTTTTTCGACTAAAGTCGAAGGCTCGACAAAAATCTTTGTAATCAGTGTTTGTAATGTGCGAATCCTGAAATACCATTTTCTCTGTATCCGTGTTGAATTTCTTATGTAGAAGGATAAATAAACAGACGACAAATTCACGATTTTTGAATAAAAGAAATAATAATACAATATGTACTGTTTTTATAAATTCATGATAAATGTATTTGATACGGACCCTACAGACATCCAGGTGTAAACTTCATACACAGATAGATAAATATTCAGAAAAGTTAACGAACAGAGCGTACAAGGGTTTTAAAAGTAGCAGTCAAGTTTCATTTGTAGAAAAATGTACCTTTCAACATGATATATAATGTAGATTAACTTAAAACAGGGTTTGTTGTTCAGCTTTTTGATATTGAATCAAATTCCAATTTGTTGTTTTTGTGATGCGATTCATGTTTACTGTTGAATAATGATATCAAAATTTCATTTTCACTGTAGAGCGATTCATTACTGTTGTATATGCGATGCAATTTCACAGAAGGATTTTAATTTAGCCGACTCTCTAACATAATTTATGAAGTCAGATAAGAAGTATTGATTATATACTGAGTGCCAATGAAAACGCAACACTTGGTTTTTCAAAAATAAAATTTATATTAGAAATCATAATCTTTCAAACTGAATTGTTCTTGAAAATTAACAATTCTAACAATAGATCGATATCAAACAAAAATGTTTCATTGTCATCTTTCGGGCGCAATAGATAAACGAAACATCCAATGTCGAATCATCAAATCACAGTCCTAACTAAAAATGTTACAACCCCGTTGTGCAGCACAATCTCGACAGCGCCGTGGAATTGATCATCCCGGACGTTTAATGTGATCTCGAGGAATGTTATTCCACTTGTCCTGTAAAGCAAACTCAAGCTGACTTTATGATATTGGTGGTGGTTTTCATCGTCTAAACCATGTCAAATCTGATGCAAAATTTGCTCTATCGGACCTAAATCTTCCGAAACGCACGACTTTTGGCCAAGGCTGGTGCCAAACGTCTATGTAACCACCACTGATGATTTTTGGTACATAATGAATGATTTTTGGTCTACAGAATTCGATGTTTACACCAGACAGCCGTTTAGATGTCGACTGTGGTCCTCTTTAACCGTTGAATTTCTGCGCAAATGGTGCTTTACTGAAATTGCTCCATAGGATCTACCGTGACCACCATTGAACTCACGTGACATTTGGACATCCATCAGAGTCGATATCGGATATGTTAAAGACCAAATGTATCGGTTTTGCTGAGCGTTTCTTGCTTTTTGAACCCCGGGATGTGGCTTATCATTAACTGATCCATTTTTGTTGAATTTGTGGATGATTTGGGTTATTGTATGCTGTGAAAGGCTTCATTGGATCATGCCCGAAACTGCATGTCGCTGGTTGTCAGAAAGTCCTGGCATTTACTCTGATGTTTATTGCAGTTTCCTTACAATAAGGGCGGGAAAATTCATGACATTAGCCAAGCTTTAAATGACAAAATCGTGAAAATGGTGCGTATGTTGAAAAGCGGTGAACTCGGTTTATGTCCGTTCAAAATAACCCTTACTTTGCATTTGTTCCAAAAATCACCCAACCCTAAAGTTATCGACAATTGTCTTTAAAGTCATTTTCAACCAACTTTACAAAGTTCTAATATAAAATAAATAAAAATTATCAGACTTTTTTGAAAAACAAAAGTGTTGCGTTTTCATTGGCACTCAGTATATATGCATACTTTGTGAGTGAAAGTCTGAGGTAATATATTTATAAATGATGCTGTAAAAATGGCATTTATTGCTCATTGTTGAAGACCGTACGGTTACCTATAGTTGTTAATTTCTGTGTCATTTTGGTCTCTTGTGAAGAGTTGCCTTATTGTCAATCATACCACATCTTAAATTGTCAATTCTATATTCTCTGATAATTTAAACAGACCCAGATCTATATGTAAGATTGATTATATCCTTTCCTATTACACGCCATCATTGTATACATATATCTTGGACAGCTAAAGTAGCAACCATGTGATTTTCTGATTGGGGGGGGGGGGGGGGGAGTGGAGGTCTTTGATTTTTTTTTACATTGACCCAAAGTTAAACTTGTAATGTTTTTCCATGTAAATAACCTGTAATTTTTTCCAGGCAAAGTAACTTGTATTTTTTACCAGGGCCAATCAAAAACAACTTTTTTTTCACGTAGTGATCCGAACCTGCTAGGAGGGTTTGGGTCCTCCCTCCCGCCCCTAGGAAAATTTTGAAAATTAGACTATACTTATTTTCAGAAAAATAGAGAAAATACAGGAGCGTGCCCTTAGATTTATATATGAAGACTATTGTAGTACCTATGAACAACTATTAATTAAATCAAAATTACCAAGCTTAGAAATCAGAAGAATTAGAATGATAGCAATAGAGGTATATAAAATTATTAATAAACAATGTCCATTATATCTACATGAACTTATTGAAATTAAAAAATGTAATTACTCTTTTAGAAATAACAACATAGCAGATGTTCCCAGGGTAAGGACAACTACCCATGGGCTACACTCATTTAGATATGCAGGAGCCAAACTCTGGAACGAACTGCCAAATAAAATGAGGGACGAAATGCCATTGGGTCAGTTCAAAAGTTTGGTTGGTAATTGGGAGGGCAGTTCGTGTCAGCGTTCCTCCTGCAGATCTCAATGCGCTGTAGATAAGTTTATTTATTTATCATGTATACTCTGGCTTTTAAATTATTTGGCATAATTTTTTATATGTGTTCTTAATGCTTGAATTACTTTTAGTGCTTTATAATTGCTATTGCATGAATGTTAGTTTATCTGCATTTTATGTTTGCTTATATGCTTTAATTGTGCTAATTAATTGTTGTGCTTGATAACATTATTTATTTTGCATGTTTTATGTGTTTTATGTATCATTGTGTATTGTGCTTGTCTTATATGTATGTCGGATAAAAGCTCTACAGAGCTTATGTTGTATTGTTATATGTATAACCGACTTTAAATAAATCTTTTATGCTTTATGCTTCTTCAATAACACATTAATATAGTTCTTTTTCCAAAAAGAAATCCGTTGTATTGAACGGATATGTGATCTCTTCGCCGGAGATTGTAAACTAATGTGCCATTTCAAGTAACTCTCCCCCCTCCCCGAAAATTAAATGATTGCTACCGGAAAAGCAGTCTACGATTTCGGTCTAAATATACAGCAGATACTTAAGACTTTCTTACTTGGTTTGTATTCATGTTTGCTTAGGTATTGTAATTGAGATAGAGCTTGAACTTATGAGATATATTGATTCAATTATTTTGCTTGAAAATTTTGCTTGATAATTTTGATTTGATAATTTTGCCGGTAATAGCATAATTATTTTACCGGGATTAGCACAATTCCAACTTAGTAGATGTATTCTATTTGTCTAGGCTCGGAGATCCTGAATTCCAATTGAGGAATAGTAGTACAACAAAGGAGTTATTAATGAAATGTTAGTAGCTACATGTATATATTAAGAGGATTCCATTATACTGGACTTCTGATATTAGTGAACACCAATTGACTAATATTATTTTTAAGTCACCACCAACTTAAAATGTGTTCAATTTGCCTGTCCGTCTATCCGTCTGTCCATCACACCTCAGTTTCAGTTTAGAAATGCTTTGACCAAATGATTCTATTATTGGTTTGTACAGCTTAATATTATGTTACAGGTCAATTTTTGGATTTATGCTGGTGGAATAACATCTCAGACGGGTGTGTGCCATAAGAAATTAAGAATGTTCTTACAATTATTTGGACCATATCTACCTTGCCTTGCCATAAGCCAGGTTGGCCCGGCTATTGCAATCCCATGAAGTTCATCATCTGTTAACTTTCAAAAATTTGATTATAAGATGATGAACTCGGAACAAAGTCCGACCAAACGCAGTTATCTTTACAAGTATCTACTTGTATGGAACATTTAAAAAAATCAACATACCTCCCTCCCCCTTTTTCCACGCCACCCCCTCATCCCCCAACCCAAATGTTACATTATATATTATATTTATTGAACAATCTGAAGAAAAAATCCAGACAAGACTGAGAGTGAAGCAAAGAATGAACTCATATTCCAATTTGAAAATAAACAGCCTCTATTTATGTTTTTTTACATAAATTTCTATTTATGCAGTTTTTGAGGGGATGTTGCTATGGATATAATGTGATTCCGTGGTAACAATTGAAGTCAAAAACACTTGACGATAGTAATTTTAAGTTTTCGTTAGCTTTTATGTATTTTCTTATCGGTTATAAAACAATTCAGGACATTTGAGCTCTTAAACTGCAATATTCTGCAAATAAAAACTCCGTTTCCAAGGAAAAAATTGGTTGCTATGGTGATAAAACTAAAAACAATCCCAAGTATTTCTTTATTAAATTTGGTAAAGAAGTATCCAAACTTCATAACTACAGTGCTAACTATTCTGTACACATTTGCACTTTTCTGAAAAACACCATAGAAAATTTGATAATTTCGCAAAAATCCCAATTTCAGAAAAGTTGAAAATATACATATTTTGGCAAAATTTTTCAAAAAATTTACAAATTTGGTTGACGTGCAATCTTCACTAAAATGAAGCTTAAACCAAGTTGTATCAATGTTACATATAAACATTTATTAAATGAAAAATGCATGATTCTATTCATAATCAGGCTCTGAATTGTGGTGATTTAGCTGATTTTTGAAAGATTTTACCACACTTATCAACCAAAAAATAGTGTGTCCGTTACCATGGCAACCATTCATATTTTCCCAGTTAAAATTATTTTTTGAACAGTTTTCATTTATTGCTTCTACTAGGCCAATTATAGATAAAATCTGGAACCCCCCATGTATCACATGTATATGGTACTCTGCCAGCTGGTTCTTATAAAGAGCTGTACTTAAATGATAAACACATCTTCCATATTCTCTAAAGCCTCGGTGGCACCTTTCTGGATAGCTCGAACGGAAGCCTAACGGATAACTTTTTTTCAATCCGTTCATGTCCGTTAAACGTCCGTAATTATCCGTTAGACGTCCGTCCATATCCGTTGCATGTCCGTTAAGCGTACGTTTTATCCGTCGACGTCCGTTCTGTCCGGTGGAGAATTTTGAGCATGTTCAAAACTTTGAACGGACGTCCAACGGATAAAATGTCCGTTGAACGTCCGTTAGGAGTCCGTTTTGAACGGGACTCATCCGTTTGGTGTCCGTTTTGTATCCGCTACGTGTCCGTTATACATCCGTTGGAGGTCTGAAAGATAATTTCACCAACGGACTTCTACCGGACGTTTAACAGATAAAACGGACAATGAACGGATCTGAAACGGATAAATGCCAATTGAAAATTTTGCTTCAAGAAATGACAATTATTGGTATGTCAGATTTCTTAAGGTTCATGAATTCTTATTATACATAATCGGTCTTAGAGTAAGGGCACGTCTTCACAATCAAGCAGCTCTTATTCAGGCCAGACATTGTCCTTTGGCGGCTTTTTGAAGAACAAACCAAAACCATTTACACAGAAACATTTTGAATATTAATGCGATTTACAGGTTTTATTATTGTCGCCTTTAATTTTTCCATATATCTTGTTCATCCGTTTTATCCGGTACGCTTCCGTAAGGTGTCCGTTTTATGCAGTACTCGTCCGTTGGATGTACGTTCGACATCCGTTCTGTCCGGTACGTTTCCGTTTCTCGTACGTTGCATATCCGGTGTTACACGTCCGTTTTATTCGGTCAGTACATCAACGGACTCCCAACGGATAACAATTTTGTCAACAGACAACATTTATTTTCACCCGTTAGCCGTCCGTTCGTGCTATCCGGTAAGGTGTGACCGAGGCTTAACAAATTAAAGGTATATGTGATACACAATGGCTGTTTGTATTCGTAAATAAAATAAGTACTTACACAATTGAAACATATCAAGTAAACCAACGATTTGCCCTTGGTTGACATTACACTACATAGTTAGAGGCCAATGTTCGAATTTTAACAATGCATTATAATTCCATTTGACATTATCTTACAGATAACAATGTGGTTGTTAATCTCACTAATAATCACGCAACGGTCACTATTGTTAAGGGTGGTAAACGGAAGTAAACAGATAAGATGTTTTATAAATCCTATTATACTCCATGTTAAAAAGCTTTTTTCAGTTTGCATTGGTAAATTTTTATTGATATATTCTATAATACAAGTTAAACATGAGATTATTTCGTATTTTGACTTAAATAAAATGTATTTAGATTTTTCAACTGCTCTTATTTTCTTGCTTTATCACGATCATCCACAATGAAGTATTGGGTTACAAATTTAAACCTACATATTCTATTTATACAGCATTAACCATTATGCTCTTTCAAAATTAAAATATACATGTTTCTAATTTACAAAAAGCAAAATACGTCAAGGATTTTCATTTCGTATTTTATCAACAATAGCATCATAAGCTTGTTTTGAATTTGCATCGTCCTGTATTTTTACAGATGTGTTATGAATCAGATTCCGTAGCCCCTTGTCAACGACAGCATACACAACACTGCATTCGTCAAGTGGACTGAGATTCTTTGTTTCGTTGCTGGATTTTGAAGTTTCATTGTCAGTAATGGCTTCATTGTCATGGAATGTTTGCAATGTTTGTAAAGACCTGGTTTCTGCATTGATCTCCACAGTATTGTAGTGATTATTGATTTCAGAACGCCTTGATGTCATTTGCTGCCCTTCTGAATCAACAGTGGAATAATGAATGTCAATGTCCTGATGTTGTGTTGCTGATACATATAATACATTGTCTTTCAATCCATCATATTGTGGATCCTCATTTGCTGCATTTGAATCTGGTACAATGTTCCTTTGCGGTGCATCACGTCTCTTATTTGATCTTCTTCTTTACCAAATTAAATGAAAAAAGATAAAATCATACTGAAATATCTTCTATTTCATTTACAAATAGTCTATCAAGAAACTATTGTGTAAGAAACTATCTGATGATAAGACAAATGATGACATATTTATATTTACAGTCTTTTGACTCGTTTAGTCCATCTTCATATCCAGTTATTCATACTCTTTACCGAACAAACTAAATGACGGGATTTTTTTTTCAGCAGAGCTTTAAGATTGTGTCTCTCCTAAGATTAAAAAAATAGACTTGGCAAAAAATGGAAATATAATTTCAAAATAGACAGGGTACACACTATAGATACCTTGAGCGGCAACAGATGTACAAGAAAGGTACGGGTATCCTGATTCGCATTTTTGAGATATTGCATTACAATTTGACTTTTTTTGTTTGAGCATTTATTTAAGCAACTATGTCTTACCTTCTGGTGATAATTATAACTATAATGGCAATGCCAATCACGACAAGGACCCCAGCACATATTCCAATAGCAACAAACAGTTTGTCGTCATCTTAAAAGAGACATTATATAAATAGAAATGTATGGTCTATGTTCGCTTTACACATTTCATATCATATTAGAACAAGGTCGCCTGTTTCATGTGCGGGATAGAGAATTGCTAAAAACATTAAAATAAAATATTTATGCAGGTATTACTAAGGAAGAATTGCACGCACATAAATCAAAAGCAGTTCTCTTAAATGTAATGTAACTTACACGGATTTGGCTATACTGTTTAGACCTTTTGGATTATAGCTCTTCATCTTTTATATAAGCTTTGGATTTCAAATATTTTGGCCACGAGCATCACTGAAGAGACATGTATTGTCGAAATGCGCATCTGGTGCAAGAAAATTGGTACCGTTAATTTTATTACTACCACTGGGTCGATGCCTCTGCTGGTGGACTATTAGTCCCCGAGGGTATCACAACCCCAGTAGCCAGTACTTCGGTACTGGCATGAATATACGGATTTTTTGTGTTATTAAAATTTACTGTTACAAAATGATAGAAATTATTATAAATTAAGGAATGTATCTCCCTCATGCAAAGCTCTGGTTCCTTTCACGGATTTGGCTATACTTTTTGGACCTTTTGGATTATAGCTCTTCATCTTTTATATAAGCTTTGGATTTCAAATATTTTGGCCACGAGCATCACTGAAGAGACATGTATTGTCGAAATGCGCATCTGGTGCAAGAAAATTGGTACCGTTAATTTTATTAAGCATTACTGATATGGATAATTTACCAATTAGACAAACGTATGAATATAGGAATCCGCGTAAAATAACGTCGTTGGACAGAAGTGGGGCCAATTATCTTTTTATTCGTTTCAAAGGAAAATGTGAGAAAACATTACGTATCAGCTCAAATAGAAATAATAAATCATTTTAAACTTAAAAGTTAAGTATACTTTACCTTTTGTTTCTGGCTTGTTTTCAATGGGGCTTATTGATGACGATTCATGTTGGAATACTACAGACTCGTTGCAGACAATTTTTAGTCTTTGAGGTATTTTATCAGTTAGATCATCTATTAGTGATAATTAAACGTAAGGCATTTATTACTAATTATCGCTATTTTGTGCATTTTTCTTTTGATCTTTTTTTGTGATAATTTTTATATCATGCTACTCGCTTATGATGGAAAATTATCGCTAGAAACTTAGAAGGCACTTGGCGTTGCTAATTAAATTGACATGAAATTGACAACGTACTCAAAGGTAAAATAGCGATAGACAGATAAGCATTGGTCATCTTAATTCGATTGCTTTTCTCGCTTTCGCCGTACCAGATGAAGTGACAAAATCATCTAGTTGAGATGATCACGATAATCTATAATTTTCTACATTAAAGATACCCGCTCCTGATATAATACCATAACAAATACCACAACTAATTCTAGCTTTGATTTGTGCTAGATTGTTTGAATTTGTCAAATTAAAACTTATAGTTTGAATAGTGTGTTTAAAACCAATTGTTATATTGTGTGTAACGTCATATACATAATATATTGTTATATCTGTTTGATACCTTTATCAAACAAAAGTAGAGAAAAAGTTCTGAAGTGTAATAAATTATATTTTAATTAATTTTTCTCACACATGCAGTTGTTGTTTTTATTTCAGTCAATTGACTTGATATCGTACAGTTGCAATATTAGAATGTGTCATAATGGTCTCATTTCAGATACCTGCTTTATTATTTACCTGCAAGATTGATATTCGTTGCTTTATCTTTGCACTGACTTTGTCATTTGATTTTGCCATGTGATTATGGACTTTCCGATTAGATTATCCTCTGAGTTCAGTATTTTTGTGATTTTACTTTTTAAACATTCCATGAACAAAAACTATACAAACCTCGAATAATATGCATACAATATCCTCGTGTAAAGTTTCCTTGTATTATCCTCGATGTTAATCTAAGTACATCGTTTTTCACGATGGAAAATGGGCGACGATCTACGCCACTAGTACATTCAATTGGGTTATACTCAGATTCATCGTTTAACATTTCAATATCTATTGCAAGTCCACATGAGTATTTTTCCGGTGCTGCTGTTGACATATTGCTATATTTTTCTATAAATATTCCAGTTTGTACTACATGATTTTCTATCACAATATCGCAAGTACAATCACCACGATCGACCATCGCGCGAAGTACTACACTGTCAAGATACTCTGGTCCGTTCCCAAATTCTTCTTTGGCAATAGAAGACATACACATATCGACTACTGAAATGTGAATTGGAAAACATAACAATATTTTGATCCTTTAAAGTGATTCTCAAGTTAAAGTTCAAAAGTGAAAAGTTTATGGACGTCGGACGCCAAATGTAAAACATTCGATATGGAATCTTTATATAAAATGATAAACAGCTGAATAACTATTTGTTTTACAAGGAACAGTAACAAATAGTATAGTTGTGCTCATTTCAATATTCTAAAACAGTTTTCTAGTATACTATTGTAAACGAATTTCAAATAAAATGAGAACCATGCTATACAGAGTCATAAGAGACCATTGGAATAAGTATAGATATAAGAATACATTGTATAAGGTCAATTAAATAACTCTCCATTCAAGTCAAAATTTGCACGGCCGTCAATATGGGGCCTCGGCTCAGAACGAAAAGTTATAATCTGATATTAAACATTTGATAGCTCTTTCACAGGGAAACAATCAATAATTGTAAAATATAAGGGCTTACACCACAAGCACGGGGACATACTCTGTCCGCATCAACACAGCACGAGCATAAAAGTGATAGATTTAGCTAGCTATAACACCTAACGGATGTACAAAAAAATACTTCAACAAAACGTTCCCACCAACCATGACAAATCCTATCACAGGTTATTGGTATTCGAATTATATCTCCATATTCAATAGAGGTGTAAAGTACATACCTGGACTGCCCAACTTTACAGGGCACGGGTTCGGTATTTTATAATTCAAACCTGAAATTAAACACATAAAATGTACAGAAAGGATATATTTCTTAAAGGAAACCGCGTTTGTTGTCTCATGGTGGCGTTCTTATCTAGACTGCCGGTGGTCATGGTTTAGATCAACCGCCAGGTTAAAACAAAAACTATTATTGGATTCTTGCGGCTACGCCACAATGTATTCGGCATGAGGGATTTTGAACAAATACACGTCTATCTTGTACAAAGCATTGTGTTTAACAACATCCATTTACATGTTATAATTCTAACTATGCATTGAACTAGTCACAGAACGTTAAATAGCTTCGAATAACAATCATCAATCATCATATGTGAGCTATATCCTTGTATTATGAAAATAAAAAAGATAAGGAGCGTACGATAATATTGTATCAGAACACGAAAGGTAAAAATACAGTCCCAATAAACAGTCCTGACCGATCTCAGCTGGTATAATATTTAAAATATGACAACGGTAGAGCAATTGCAACAGAAAATGCGTATTTAAACATCCGAAAAATATAGTAATTTAATGATAAGAAAAATTAGTAATAATTTTTTACTAAGGTTAAGTAATAGAACGTGGCTGCGTATTTACACATCCCTGCCAACTGTAATTAAAACTAGTATAATTCACGAATTCCTGAAAAGTGTAAGAGTACAGTACGGACGCCGGAGTAACTGGACACAAGTGATGGCAGGAAGTTAGTGATGGTAGGGAAAATGAGTGACTCTTCTATGTTTTTTCATTAATGCACTCTGGGGAAACTGTCCTGAGCTTTCTTATCCAAAAACTTTTCCGAGCAAGTCTGTCGGCCTTTGACCAGTCCTCGTTGTGATCTATCAAGTTGATGGTAAGTTTTTTAAGATCAGCTTGGGCGTGCCCATGTGATCTTAAATGACGACTTACGGGGAGGTCGGGCATGCAGGTGTAGTCACTACGATGACCATTCATGCGTTTGTTGAATGGCTGTTCTGTCTCGCCAACATTCTGCATGCCACATCGACACTGAAGAATGTATAACACATTCTGGGTTTTGCAAGTTACATTACAAAATATTGTGTACACAGACCCAGTGGAGTGGCAAGTAAATGTTTGAGCATTCAGTATTTGTTGGCAAGTCAGACATCGTTTGTTACCACATGACTTTCACCATCCTGTAGTTGAACAGCTTTTCTTAGAGGAGATGGCAGCTTTCACAAATAAGTCTTTAAAACTCGCTGGTCTCCGAAAAGCTAAGACAGGAGGATCGGGAAAGATTTTGGATAATTTTTGGTGATTGGCAATACTTTGCCAATTGGCACGGATCAAACGTGAAAGGTTAGTAAAGGCGGGATTTTATGTTAAAACAAATGGAACTATTTTGCTGCGCCTCTTCTTTTTGTACTGTAACAGGTCATTGCGGCTGTTATTGTTAGCACGCGCAAACCCCTTATCTATGTCCCATTTCTTATAACCTCGTTTGATTAAAAATCCGCGAAGTTCCTGTAACCGCTGAGTGACAGCCTCCTCAGAGGAGTAAATCCGCTTTACTCTGAGAGCCTGACTGTACTGGATACTTTTTGTACAGTGTTTGGGGTCACAGCTTTGGAAAGAAAGGTACTGATGTTTATCTGTAGGTTTACAGTATAGATGTAGTTGTGTCTAAGAAAGATATCTTAGAGTCGGATATTTCATATGTAAATTTAATTGACTGGTGGACGTTGTTTGCATGTCTGATAAAAGCATCCAATTTTTGTTTGGATTCAATCCATTTCATGTCAAAATCATCGATGAAACGGAACCAAAACAGGTTTGAATAAAGATGTTGAAATAATGTGTTTCTCTAATTTGCCCATGAAAATATTGGCGTAAAACGGTGCCATTTCGTCCCCATCACTGTCCCGTTTATTGGAAGGTAATTCTCACCATTAATGGTAAAATTGTTGCATTTCAGGACCAGAGTAAGCAGCTGGACTAAACATTCGGTAGGTGGTTCTAAAGTGTTGCGCGAGTCCCATATTTCCCTTCACGATTGTATTCCGTCATCATGAGGTATGTTGGTATACAATGAGGTGACATCTAAAGTGACAAGGAGGGTTTCCGGAGGAAGAGGGTTCATGAATTCCATTTTGCGAAGATAATCTGTAGTGTCTTGAATGTGAGAAAGAAGATTTTCTACATGAGATCTTAAATGACAGTCTACAAATTCCGAACTTTTCTCAGTCGGGTGGCCGTCAGCGGATACAATGGGTCTACCAGGGTTGTTTACCTTGTGTATTTTAGGGAGAAGATACAATCGACCAGGCTTGGTGTTCTCTGGTTTTAAATAATCAATTGTATCCTCATCTATGTGACCGTCTTTGTGCATGGTTTGTAACGCAGTAATAAGTAAGATCTCATGTAGAAAATCTTCCTTCTCACATTCAGGAAGGATATCTGTTATCCGAAATATCTAACATATTGTTCGTTTTATTGTGTTTTTGGTGATGTTGTACCCTTTTAGACTTGTTATATATTATATTTTGTAGTGTACTGAATCATGTTTATATGATCCATCGCCCTGTAAGATTTATTGTTGACTTTTTATTCAGTCATTTAATATATGTCCATATGTCCATATATATATACATATATATAACTCGTCTAAACATCAACCCAACAATGTTAGATCTGTAGATTTGCTTTCGCAAATTTTTGGTTCTTCCCTCGCCGGGATTCGAACCCATGCTACTGTGATATTGTGACACCAAATCGCCTGCACTGCAGCCGTCCCGCTAGACCACACGACCACCTGGGCTCTATATATATATATAAGTACGTCTGAGTCAGTGACAACCCTACAACAGATTTATCCATCGGATCGCCATCAATGATGGTGATACATGGCTGTGTACATAATGTATATACAACTCGTCTAAACATCAACCCAACAATGTTAGATCTGTAAATTTGCTTTCGCAAATTTTTGGTTCTTCCCTCGCCGGGATTCGAACCCATGCTACTGTGATATCGTGACACCAAATCGCCTGCACTGCAGCCGTCCCGCTAGACCACATGACAACCTGGGCTCTCAAAAAAAGAGCTTTCGCTGGCCGTGTGTTACCTTTCCACGTCAGTTTTAATCTAGCGGCGTACTGCAGCACATGATATATAAGGCATGAAGATGTTATTGTTACAGATCTGCGAAAGCAAATTTACAGATCTAACACTGTTGGGTTGATGTTTAGACGAGTTGTATATACATTATGTACACAGCCATGTATCACCATCATTGATGGCGATCCGATGGATACATCTGTTGTAGGGTTGTCACTGACTCAGACGTACTTATAAATATAATTATTTTCTGTGACTGTATCTTACATTCATTTGTAGGATCCTTTACTATAGATAATTTAGCTGATCTGTAACAATAACATCTTCATGCCTTATATATCATGTACTGCAGTACGCCGCTAGATTAAAACTGACGTGGAAAGGTAACACACGGCCAGCGAAAGCTCTTTTTTTGAGAGCCCAGGTGGTCGTGTGGTCTAGCGGGACGGCTGCAGTGCAGGCGATTTGGTGTCACGATATCACAGTAGCATGGGTTCGAATCCGGCCGGCGAGGGAAGAACCAAAAAATTGCGAAAGCAAATTTACAGATCTAACATTGTTGGGTTGATGTTTAGACGAGTTGTATATATATATATACAACTCGTCTAAACATCTACCCATCGGATCGCCATCAATGATGGTGATACATGGCTGTGTACATAATGTATATACAACTCGTCTAAACATCAACCCAACAATGTTAGATCTGTAAATTTGCTTTCGCAAATTTTTGGTTCTTCCCTCGCCGGGATTCGAACCCATGCTACTGTGATATCGTGACACCAAATCGCCTGCACTGCAGCCGTCCCGCTAGACCATACGACCACCTGGGCTCTCAAAAAAAGAGCTTTCGCTGGCCGTGTGTTACCTTTCCTCGTCAGTTTTAATCTAGCGGCGTACTACAGTACATGATATATAAGGCATGAAGATGTTATTATTACAGATCAGCTAAATTATTTATAGTAAAGGATCCTACAAATTAATGTAATATACAGTCACAGAAAATAATTATTTATATATATATATATATATATTTTGATAAATAAAAAGTCCTTGGTACAGAAAATATAATTTAAAAGTAAAAAACACAAAAAATCACATCATAAATCGAACATTGTTTCTGTTAGCGCTTTCACCGCATCTCCAGCGGTTCATCAGACAGAATTGTTATCGTTAATAGTAACGACTTGTGACGTTACGTTATAGTAACGACTTGTGACGTTACGTTATAGTAACGACTTGTGACGTTACGTTACTATAACGTAACGTCACAAGTCGTTACTATAACGTAACGTCACAAGTCGTTACTATTAACGATAACAATTCTGTCTGATGAACCGCTGGAGATGCGGTGAAAGCGCTAACAGAAACAATGTTCGATTTATGATGTGATTTTTTGTGTTTTTTACTTTTAAATTATATATATATATATATATATATATATAACTCGTCTAAACATCAACCCAACAATGTTAGATCTGTAAATTTGCTTTCGCAAATATATATATATATATATAGATTGCCTAAAAATGTAATTTTAACACACTATTTAGTATGTAAATATAAGAATGTTTAAAATATTTACAAAATGATGAAAATAAACGCAATATTTTGCTAGACCAACTAGCTTTATCAAGCGTGCATCTATCCAGGTGAAATGTAGATGATAAGAAACTTTTGCAGCTCAACGTCTGTGTTGCACTTAACTGCCTTTAAAATAAGAAACTTTTTGCAGCTCAATGTCTATGAGCAATTGAATTTAGCTGCTTTGAAAATAAGAAAATTTTGCAGCTCAATGTATATGTTGTATTGGATTTAGCTACCTTAAAAATACATAATTGGTAGTTGAAGTTAGCAACGTCCATTGGCCAATATTACGGGATAAAAAGGACGATGCTTTGTTTAAAATTATTCTTTATCTTTCCTGTATCTTTTTTCGTCTTTTTCGTTAAGACCATCAGGTTCTAAAGTGTGGAGTTGGTGGATCCAAAAGTTCTCTCTTCTCCTTCTCGCCGTGGTGTCCCACTCATATGAATCATCTATGGAGAAAATAAACTTCCTCGATACTACGAGTTAGAACGGAACCATTATAACGGACCTCCATACCAAACAAACGGACAAACATCAATTCCTTTCTCCTAAAAGTTGCCATCCTAAACACTGCTCCCGTGGTATCCCATTCAGCCAGGCATTGCGAATCAAGAGAATATGCTCTACTGAAAATACGAAAAACTTCTTGAGTACAAAGATAAGAATAAAGCAGCTAACAGAACACCCCTTGTACTCACTTACCATCCTGATTTTAAAAATGTGTCATCCATTGTTCAGAAGCATTGGAAAATTATAGAAAATGATGTAAATCTAAAACAAGTATTTTCATCACCACCAGTCATGGCCTTCAGAAGACCTAAAAACATCCATGACAAATTAGTGACATCTGTATTAGCAAAGCAGCCTAATCCATCGCCCGGTTGCTACAAACAATGTGGTCGAAGGAATTTTTTGTGTTGTAAAGCTGCCAATACAAGCAGTTCTTTCATCAGCTCCGTTACTAAACAAAATTATACCATCTACTCTAATTCCAACTGTAAAACGGAGAACTCAATTTATATATTAACATGTGACACTTGTGGCATTCAGTATGTTGGAGAAACAATGGACAAATTTAATATTCGGCTCAATAACCATCGTTCATCGTATAAAACCAACAAAAACTGTCCTCTCACAAGACATCTTCGTTCAACGAAACATCCTTTTGATAATGTTACTTTCCAAATTATAGAAGTCAACACCGAGTGGGACACCACGGCGAGAAGGAGAAGAGAGAACTTTTGGATCCACCAACTCCACACTTTAGAACCTGATGGTCTTAACGAAAAAGACGAAAAAAGATACAGGAAAGATAAAAAATAATTTTAAACAAAGCATCGTCCTTTTTATCCCGTAATATTGGCCAATGGACGTTGCTAACTTCAACTACCAATTATGTATTTTTAAGGTAGCTAAATCCAATACAACATATACATTGAGCTGCAAAATTTTCTTATTTTCAAAGCAGCTAAATTCAATTGCTCATAGACATTGAGCTGCAAAAATTTTCTTATTTTAAAGGCAGTTAAGTGCAACACAGACGTTTAGTTGCAAAAGTTTCTTATCATCTACATTTCACCTGGATAGATGCACGCTTGATAAAGCTAGTTGGTCTAGCGAAATATTGCGTTTATTTTCATCATTTTGTAAATATTTTAAACATTCTTATATTTACATACTAAATAGTGTGTTAAAATTACATTGTTAGGCAATCTATAATTTTATTTGTGTAATTGAATTAATCTCTGTACTGATTAATCCACACTCCCTTAGATTTGTATGTCATGTGCTGCTATTTATAGGCACTTATATATATATATATATATATATATGCAACTCGTCTAAACATCAACCCAACAATATATATGTATATATTGTGTCATTTAATAATATTAAATAACTTTGAAACACTTTTAACATTATTTTTTTAATAAACTTTAATTTAAACAGTATCATGATAATATTATTACATTTGCGTCAATTCCATATTATCCGAAACGGTGCATATCGGGCCGACAGGAAACATTTTTTAACTGCTTCTGGTTATTATCAAATGCCTTTCCTTAGCTGCTGTGCGCATTATCATGATATAGGTCTGATAAGGGGTCTGATTTGAAAAATATGTAATGAAATATTCAATGCTGATATCACAATAAAGATTTAAACGGAAAAGTAAAAGATATCAAAGGGACATTCAAACTCAATATCGAAATTACAATAAAATCGCCATGGCTGAAAAATCAAAAGCTAACATGCAATAATACACAAAGCACAACATAGAAAACTAAAGCCTGAGCAACACAAACCCCACAAAAAAGGTAATCGCATGTGCTCCAGAAAGTAGACAGGTTTTAGTAGACAGGTTTTGTACACATGTGGCACTTTTCGTTTTGCGCATGATACATGTAGTACAAATCCGATAACACGTCTAAACTTTTGTTCTTAAAAGAAACCCTCTTTTTGGGAAATACAAGCACGGGATTATTGTATCAACTGGGAGATTAATTCTCAGTATTGATGCCTTGCTTGGAATTGTGCTACATAGAAATAAAAAGTTCACGATTTAACTATGACTTTACAACGTTGCCTTTTTTTTTTACTACAGCCGCGAATGCAAAACTCCTGTTGGACTATTTGTTCTTAGAGTAACATTTGCCCAGCATAGTGACATGGTAGAAACAAAACTATACATTGATCTTTCCATTCCCGGTTCATATATTTACACTTTTACTCAAACTAATATTGCAACTGCTTTCGTATATGAAGTAATGAAGCATGACGAGCATCGTTATCTAACCATGTGTTGTTCGATTGGAATCGTAAATATAATTTTTAGATAGTAGTTATATGTCAATAACACTTATATCCTGTCAAATGGTTTAAAATGCGCTACGTTTATATATGCATAGTGAAGGATTATTCTATCCCGATGTGGTGCAGGGAACTCTGCATAGACTTTTAGTGAATAATCACCTATCCCTACACAGTATGTAAAGACACTTTTGCATTAAATAAGCATTTGCATTCAACTTGAAAAAAAGGAAAATCCAACTAAACACTAAAAGACACTAGAAACAAAACATGCTGCTCTTTTTAATTCAACCACTGCAATACAATCAATGTAAAAACTGTAACGTCGATCTTTTCAGAATTGACATTATGTTTTCTTATTTTACCAGTTTTTGTCCTGTCTTTTGTTAGTACATGTAACACTTTTACCATTATAACCTGGATTGATGCGAAAGATAAGGATAAATGTTAAACAAGTTGCTTTCTTTAAAAAAAGAAATGCAATCGTAAACCCAAATGCTTGTTTGGCATTATATATATATTAGATAATTGTTTAATAAAGATGTATTGTCTTATATTACTTTTGTTGTGCATAAGAATTAGAAACTGACATTGCCTGTTTAGTGGTTTAAATAATGTAATACCGGCTTCACACATCAACGTATAGATCCGACGTACGTCGGCCGAGGTAAAAAAAATCATGCACGCTACCAAAACGCTAGTAATTTTGATGCATTCAACCTGTCAATCATATCTGTATCGTGTGCACAACGAGCTTAAAGCGTGTATTGGGTGTGCGTAAAGCGTACCTACGCGTTTCTCCTGGTCTTCCTACATTCCCAACTGCAGGTCTGTCTATATGTGAATGTTTGTCAATAAGTCTGTCACATTCACCCGTCAGTTTACATGTTTACCAGTCCGTCTATGTCCACTGGTTCGTCTACATGTTCACTAGCTTTGAAATAGCTTTCGGTAAGTGCGATTATTTCAGTGATTTGTGTCTATTGTTTTTATGTAAGTGATTATTGTGCACCGTACCCATAATTTTAGGGACGCGAATTGCAACTGATATTTTACAGTTTTTTCTTGCGATGTGTTGTCCTTAAGGTTTGGTTCATTTGGGAGGGTTGGGTTTATGGCCACCACATTGTTTATGTGCCAATGTCCATTCTAAAGCCAGAAACATGTAGTACAGTGGTTGTTGTTCATAATTCATGTCGGTCAAGTTGTTTTCGTAAATTATTTTGTTATCAATAAGGCTATTTAGTTTTGTTTGATTTTTGTTTTTAAATCTTAATGGTCGGGGCATTTAATAGCCGACTAAATATTAGGTTTTTTTTCATTTTTGGAGGCCGCTCGGTGGCCTTTAAAGACTTACTACCACGTCATTGTAACTCTGGTTGGTATTTGTATCATTAGTGCTGGACCATGGTCGATCCTATATGCACCTTTGAGGCAGGCGGGATATTTTTGTAGATCTTGTACAGCTCAAACTAATGTGAGTAGTTCCTGTACTTCTATGTCTAGTCCCATGTTGCATGGTTAGAGATGGTGTAATATCTTCTGTAGGTTTGATGAAGTTTCACCCGTATCGGACTTCTTTTCCTAAATGAAAGCTTTAAGGCGACGAGTATTTTTGTATGCAATGTCCCCTTAACGTGTCTAAAACTTATCTGTAGCGTTTTCAACGCTCGTGTAGCGTGTATATTATGTGCGTGCAGTTTACAGGTACATGTATATACGTTTGACAAACGCTTGAGCTGAATGATTTTTTTTATGTTCCATTAAAATTTTCCTGAAGTAAAAGCGTTCACCAAGCGTATACCTTTGCATTTCGACGTACTTCAAACTTATGGAACGCGTGTTTAAACGATTGCGTAAAGTTCCTCTGGTGAGCAACTAAGTTACGCATACGATGATACGGACTTTGTTAATTTTCTTTTTTGACTGATTATTTTACATTGTCATTTCGGGGCCTTTTATAGACGACTATGCGGTACGTGCTTTGCCTGTTGTTGAAGGCCGTACGGTGACCCATAGTTTGTATTTCTGTGTTATTTTGGTTTCTTGCAGATGGTTGTCTCATTGACACCAAACCCGATATCTTCTTTTTTTATATTTGATATCTTATCGCCGACCTGGTTAAGTCTGCTAAAAATGCATGCATGATTCATTTTTAGGTTATCAGTCGTAATTAAAGTGGCACATTTAATTCGTTGTTTCATTGCTTGAAGTATCATTTCTTACATCTGCATGGTCAAATGTGTATTTTTTTAAAATAAATTTTAGATTTAGATTTCAGTCACGGTTATTTTCCCCCCTTCATATTGAATATCTATACTTATCAGTCGCATTTTAATGACGAAAAGGATTCAGAGGTTATTAAAAAAAGTAAATAATGTTGCAATGTTTAAACAAAGAAAATAACTTTAAATTTGCAATATTAATGAAAATAAATACGGACATAACTTTCATAATTAATTTTAACGTTATTTTCAATAAACGATTTTTTTTTAAATCCTCGTTTTTACACCTATTTGAGGCACGTATTTATGATTATATTTCCATGTCCTTGGTCTATCCTAGACGTAAAATTTCAAAAAGTGCTAATACTTTTTTCAAAGATATTATTTTTAATTGTTCTCGTTCAAAATATTTTATTTTTTCATATTCAATATCTATTTAATTTTATTTTTAATAACCATTTTTTTTTTTTATTAAAGTTGCAATATTTAACCAAAAAAAATAACTGTAATTTAATCATATGCAAGAAAGACTTCCCTTTAATTTCAGTATAAAAAAATAAATAGCTTGCTTTTTACAACATGTACATCTTCACTAAACGTAAAATCTAAAATAAAATGCTACTAAAACTCTTTCTAAAGATTTTATTTTTAATTATTCTCGTTCAGAATATAAAGCGCATTGTTTACATGAAATCTTATCTCATATCTAAACACAGCTGGTTACATCGTTTGACTAATTAAAATACTACGCATGTAGGTTAATATTAGCAGCTTGTAATCGTGTGCAAGAAAATATTATATCATAATAAATTTCAGATCATACGTAAAATATCTCTATAGCAACTTAAGATGCTAATGCATATTCAACAGATTTGTAAGCTATTGCGCATGCATTTGAAAGGTGGTCATAGCTATTGCGCATGTATTTGAAAGGTGGTCATAGAAAGACCAGAAATGTTCCGACTAACATCCGGTGTTCCGAAAGACTACATCACTCGTCCAATATATACTGCGTAAACCCTCAGGGGTTTACGCAACAATGCAGAAAAATCATACCTTGTATTGATTCAAAATGCATCCATGCAATTAGAATTATTATTTGAATTACTTTCATTTTGTCTGAATAAGGAAATAATATATCGAACATATACTTGTTTGTACTGGAGGTAATATTTGTGCCACACATATTTATTATTGCGTGTTAGATAAATGTATTGATTTGGATTTCCAAAAGTTGGACCTTTAAATGTGTTTATATAAATTTCATACACGTATTTTATATTTGTTACGTTTCATTTCCGTGTATAATAAGACTAATAAAACTATTGCTAAAAACCTTAGTTGTATAAATAAGTAGGTTTTGATATATTTACCATGGAAAATAATGTTTTGAACACTCGTTCAATAGGGTTTGGACGTCATAGAGCCTAATGTGTTGTATGTTCCTTTTTTTGTGTTCGAAAGTTGAGTCAGTGTATAGCAAGGATTACGTATAAACTGCTGTGATCTCGAAATAGATTTTTCTTAAAACAATTTACGAATTCAAAAACAAATATGACCGACACGCACCATCGAAGAACTGAACTCAAGACTCATAGCAAGTTCATAACGAATTTGGCTGGGTTAAACATGACTGCACTGCTGGTGCCCTATATATAGTTTATTTCCGTTGGTAATTATCATACTGATCATGATAAAAAGCTGACAACAAATGATGTTTAGGTGAATGGCTACCAGAGTTAATTGAATTACACAATATATATATTTATATGTCTCAAATTGGATTTTCCCGTTTGCATTTTGTAGTAATTATTTATAGATGGGAACTAGCACAACTCGTTCTGATACGTGTTCTGCAACAGCATGTTCTATTCATAAAGTTTGATGTTAGGTGAACAAGTAATAGCTTTTCTAAAAACCTTGCCGTATTTTAGCTGATTATATTTAGATCAGTGGTTTGTGAGTAGTTTATTTCTATTGGAATATTGCACTTCAAGCAATATGAAAACATAGCGCTTTTTTCTACTAATTTGTCATTTTTGTTGTATTATTGGTGGACCCGTGTTATAATGGAAGGAGACTTAATAAAATTGAGAATGGAAATGGGGAATGATATTATAATAAAATGTATTCTGTGTCTATAATCAACTTGATAAAAATAGCATATAACCTACACATACTTTTGAGGATTACGACTTGACAAAATGGACAACAACAGAAGGCAGTGGCGGATCCAGAGGGGGATGTAAAGTGTGTATGCCCCATCCCCACCCCCCACCCCTTTTGCTCGTTTTTTTTTTTTAATGATTAATCATACATGACTATGTGAACTTTGCCATTTTCTGTGTACTCTATTATTTAATTTTTATCCGACAATTCTTTACTTATAGAGATATTTTTCGCTGGAATTTACTGATTGTCAAAGTCATGTGATTCGCTATGGTGGAGTTGACCAGTGCTTCGAAAAACGTCGCTCAGTCATTTTGAAATTCAAATTACAGTAACATATTGCTTAAGCTGAGGATACAATCATGACACCTTCAAAGCGACATAGGATTGAGCAAGAACGTATTGACTTTTATTTCACTATTCCACCAAACAGGAAGTAATACTCTATAGGCTATAACACTCTCATGAAAAAAGTTCCATGGCAATATTATTTACCTATGAAAACATGTTTAACCCCAAACACCATTGTCATGATTGATATGGACTATATAAAATTGCTGTTTGGTGTGAACCAAGCTTTGCGTTGAAGACCAAACTACAACCTTTAATAGTTTACTTTTATAAATTGTGACTTGGATAGACAGTTGTCTTTGGTACTTACATGCATGTATATGAGATCCAGTAATATCTATCTACAAGATTGAGAACACATTTTTTTGTAATAAATTTAAAACATATTTAATTCTGTAATATCTGATAATATGTACCGGTATCAGTTATTTGTGATTTTTCATTTGATATGTACTCTCTGGTAATGTCAGTATCAGCATGATCAGTTGATTGGTTGTGATAAGAAAAATGGGGTAGTTTGCAATTGTCATGTGCAGGTACACCACATGTGGATCTTCTTTCCCCTCTCATTTATAAAATTGTGCATGATATTTATCACAGAAACGCACCAGTATTTTGGTGAATGAAACTCTTGTCATATTAAATTAAAGTCAGAGGTGGAGTTAGAGGGTTTTTCGGGAGGCCTGGGCCACCCCTTTTTTAAGGAAAATTTTTGTTGTTTTTATAGGGAATCACTGAAGCATGACTGGAGTTGGCCCCTTCTTAGGCAGTCAGTGGGCTCCCGCTTATGAAAATTTCTGGATCCACCACTGAAAGTTTGAGTAAAGTTATAACAAGATGGAATTTGTTATTGTTTATTAGCCTGCCTGAGCCGGTGTCATTCATACAATAAAATACACAAGTATATATACAGAAAATAAGGTGTCAAGGTTTCTATTAATTTGACCATTATAGTCTTAAATCAAAAGATACAGGGATGAATATCTATTAAGTTGTCTCTAATTGACATGTTTTGACATGCTTTGACCAACCTGGAGATTGATGGTCAAAGAATGCACGTATGTCCATTGTTTAAACTAATTGCTACATGTCACCACTTGGTCTGAATGTAAACATGTTATATATATATATAACCTAGAGGTCAATTGAATAACCTTTTACAAGGTCATGTTTTTCTTAATAGATATTCCCCTGAATTTTATTCAATTTAATAAACATTTTTGAGAATATATAATCCTAAATATAAATATAAATATATATAATATATATTTATATATACATTTTAAGCCATCATATTGTCACATTCCTCCCTTTCTTAAGAAATATAATTTTATATTTTAGTTAAAATCGGTGACAATATGAATGCTCGCAATTTCCCTAAAAACAACAAAAAGTATTCATAAACAAAATCATTTCAAAAGTTCAACAACATCTAAATGTTCAGCAATGTATAGTTCATACAATTCTTGTGTGAATAACTAAGTTCGTAACATCAAATATCGGAACTTCTTATTTCCAGAAAAAGGCGCAACCATTAACTGCGGACCGTCTTCATAACCCCGACTCTAGTGAACTGCTCCTCTGATCGTCGTTGTCAACTCCAACAATCCATTTGTTTATCTGCAACGCCAAATCCCATCATTTAGAAGTACTGCAATTACTCCGACCTGCATGTGATCCACCATCCATCGTCGAAAATCCAACTTGCATGTGATCCACCATTCATCGTCGAAGACTCCAACCTGCATGTGATCCACCATTCATCGTCGAAGATCCAACTTGCATGTGATCCACCATCCATCGTCGAAAATCCAACCTGCATGTGATCCACCATTCATCGTCGAAGACTCCAACCTGCATGTGATCCACCATCCATCGGCGAAAATCCAACCTGCATGTGATTCACCATCCATCGTCGAAGACTCCAACCTGCATGTGATCCACCATCTGTCGTTGATTTACTCCTAACTGACCTAGCTTACCTACTCTGTTAATTCAGAGTCCCTGACTAGGTTGCTCAGTTATCACCGGCTGAAACATTACAGGCAAATCTACCTGTGATGCTGTAGAACGATTCCCTTTACCAATATAAGTTATGTGATCGTATAGTTTCATGTACATCTAATCGTCTGCGTTGTGTCCAATGATCAAAGCCAATATCCAATACTGGATAATGGTTCTTAGTGGCTGGTTCTTGTAATGGTGCAGAAGCTGTTTTAACATCTCTGGAGTCAGTACCATCGCCCTCAACATTAGTTGACACCATTTGATCGCCACCAAGGTATCGTGTGACTATTTGAACCTCTCTATTACTAAATTCTCTTGGCTAAACACCTATTATTAAACTTAAGAATATTTTAATAACAAAATACCTATAAATATAGCAACAAAATGAATTAATACATTTACTAAATTTGATAGTTCAAAGTCGTCCTCAAGTTCTAACTGCTTTAATTTGAAAAAATTAAATTATCGATATGTTATCTATTTTAAATAAGAACAACAAATAAAAATAAACTCAAATACAAAAACAATAAACTAATAAGATAAACTTTTCTCTAGTTAGGACTGAAAAATTATTTAAATAAGGTTTGACATCCAACCAACACTTTCCTTCCTTTTTCATAAACAAAGCTGTGATTCAGAGATTACTGATATTTATAGGATTTCTAAACAATCAATTTTTCAGCGATCAATCTGAAGCGAGAATTAGAATGATTAATCAAAACAAAATTATTTTATATACACATATATTCATTTAAAAACAATCATCACGAAGCCTACTTTTACGACATGTTAGTCGTTCATTTTATTAAGATAACAAGAAACGGTTGAGAGAAAACTTAAAATTAATTCGTCTTTCTTTTCAGACTTTTTAACTGTTTGCTTATTTTTCTTTGGTATTCTAACTTCATCAACAGACATTTGTTGACTGCGGTCTGAATTATACCCATCAGAACTATTATTATCCGACATTTCGTTTGAACCGGAAGTGACGGAAGATTTGTCTTCTTCGTTTTCGCGTCGGTTTCTATTTGCTATTTTTTGTTTAAGTTCAGCGAGTGGAATATCATCCTCGTCGGAAGATGTTTCTCGTTCTTGTCGGTAACGATTTATGAGTCTTTCTCGAGGATTAGCGACTGGAAGTTCACTATCACTTTCGTCACTATCTTCGGGAGGTACAACATAATTTGTTTTCCTTAATTGCCTACCTTCTAGATTGGTTGGAATAACCCATTCATCAATCTTAGCTTTTTTAAGGTGTTCTAAATGGACTTTCTTAGCGACAGACCCATCTAATTGGTTTTTAAGGACAAAGGTTACCGGAGAAGTTTTTTCAATTATTCGGTAATAATGTAAAAGGTGATTTCTGGACGGTCAAATAATAACAAGTCCATTTCATCTTAGTCTACGGTTCTTTATTCAACAATGATGTAATCATATAATTATTATAAACCCTACAAAATATAACAAGATACATATTAAACACATTAATCTAAAAATACTATATCATACTGTGTTACAGTTATTATAACATTACTGCAGATCAACATAATATCAGAACATTGAATGTTTATAGTTCTTATACAATATCTATACACAAGGTGACATGACATGCCTGATGATAATTAACACTTGCAAATATTCACTCATCGTTCATATAAAATCATCAGCTTTGACAATTAAACATACAACTATAATGTCAAGATCATATAACACTATTTCAATTAACCAAATAGATATATGTATATTCTACAAATAACCATAGCATATATATCAACGGTAGATAACTCTGTATTATATCAAATGTTCTTCACTGTCTTACATGAACACTATATATTATGCTATTTCAAGTGTACATAAACTCACCAGTCTGTGGAACTGAGTTTAATAACTAACATCGACAGTCTAACTACTACTAACAGTAACGATCTTCATACTTCTACAGTAATGGTAACAGAGGTTCACATCAAATATGGTTCTGTAAACAATGTATGACAATAATAAGTAATCTGACTTTAATATCTTAAAGGCATTATACAATTCATTATAAACTATACTAATCTTTATCTTTTATCTCAAATTCACAATTATAGATAAGTAATCTTATTTCAATACTAAAAACATTAAGTACAAGTACAATTGTACTGTTAATTACATCACATTGGATATACCAATGTCATTTCATGACTACATGACAAAAGGTCAAGGTCATTCATAAAAATAGATTAAATCTCTCTTTCTAACATTTATACTAAAATCTCTCAAATAAATCAGATTCAAACAACACTCAAAACACACTCTTTCATAAGGCTGGGAATCTTACAAAAATGAATGTAATAAACATTCATTTCAAAGTTAAGGATCCAGTTCATCCAAGACACCTCAAAGAGTACAAAATGTAACTTACCATATAAGTCATGATGTCCTGTTCCAGAATGAATTCCATCACTATACTAATCCATAGAACTTATGGAACTACTAATCAAACACAATATAAAGTCTATGAGCACAAAGTGCATCAAAACATACAAATATATCAGGATCACAACAAAGACATCAATCCTCCATTACTGTTTTCAAAACTACCACCAAAACTGGGGGCAAGGCTTAATAAACCAATCAGAATACAAGAAAACCTATACACTCTAGTGAACAGTGAGTACTGATAGTAAAATCAATAATAGGTAAATGCTACAAGGTAAACAGTTAGATTTTATGGATCAATGAATAATCAATAGGCAATCAATAGAATAAAGGTAAACTTAAGTAAACTACTCTGCAAATGAAAGAATATAATTAATGGTGTCTCGGACTAACCTATAAAACATATAAAATATATAAATGATTAATATGATAAAAATCCACACTACCACATCCTCCCCTCTGTTGGAGAATGTCTTCCATGACATCACGAATATCTCTCCTCCTCCTGAGAAAAAAATATGACGTCCTCGTAATCAATCACTTCTCAGTGGCAATCTTCAAAAGGCCTGCTAGAATCTGGTCCTCCATGCCTTTGAAAGTACCGCTAGAAGCAATATCCTTTAGATAATCGGCTCTACTCTTCCAGTCAGGTTGTGGCTGACTCTTCTTGGATACTATAAAATCCTTATACTTCGTGGTAGCTGTCGATGTTCTGGCACGTACAGATCTTCTCGGTTCTATCCATGGTGCTTCAATGTCCGGTTGAGGGACATTTTCTGCTGTTTCATCAACAGTGTCGTCTTGCCCAGGTTCCTCTGTATCATCAGATAATGTAGTGTCAGCTACTTGTTGATCGGTCTCTGACACTTCATCAGGTTCAAGTACTGGATCAACTGTATCACTCTCTTCAGATGGAAGGTCGTCACCCTCAATTCCAGTATCTTGCTGTTCAGCAACGTGTTCCTGATCGTCATCATCCTCGTCCTGAACGGTATCATCATCATCCTGAGTTTCTAACTCATCAATAGCACTGTGTGGAGCACTTAAGTCTTCAACGTCAGGTTCTGTAACCACATTAACCAAATAATCGTCATCACTTTCTTCATCAGAACTTGTCAGAGTGCTATCATGAAGACTTGGCGTTGGTTGTGGATCTGTTTCTCTATTCTTCCTGGGTCTTAATCGTGGTGCAGGAGTAGGTCTAGGCTTCTCCTTTTCTTCATCTTCATCAATGGAAACTGAACCAATAGGCAACAGAAGGTTCCTATGTAAGGTTCTCTTTCTTCCATGTCCACTTTCCCTCCTCACTGTAAAGACTGGGATAGTGGAGTTAGGTTGTTCTAATATGACGTAGCTGTCATTCTCCCATTTATCAGATAGCTTGTGCTTTCCATCGAAACTCAGAATCTTTACGAGTACTCGGTCGCCTGGATGTAATATGGCTCCACGCACTTTGTTGTCATAATGTTTCTTCTGACGTCCTTGAGCTATCTTTGCTGAATTCGTAGCTAACTCATACGATTTCTTCAGTCTTTCTTTCAAATTCTCAACATACTTCGTATTTGTCTTCTGTTCTTTCGTTGTTTCTATTCCTAGTGCAAGATCTATAGGCAGGCGTGGTTCTCTGCCAAACATCAGAGCAAATGGTGAAAATCCTGTCGTTTCCTGTTTTGTGCTGTTGTATGCGTGAACAATTGGACCAAGGTATGATTTCCAATCGGCTTTCTGGTGATTCTGTAATGTGCCAAGCATACCCAATAATGTGCGATTGAAGCGTTCGCATTGGCCATTACCCATGGGATGGTATGGTGTTGTTCTTGACTTCTTGACACCAGTTATACTACAAAGTTCTTTCATCAAACGACTTTCAAAGTTTCCTCCTTGGTCCGAGTGTATGCGTTCTGGAAGACCATAGTGAACCACGTAGTTATTAAAGAACGCTTCTGCTGTTGTTCTTGCACTCATGTTCTTAGTCGGTATCGCTTTGGCATATCTTGTAAAATGGTCGGTTATTACCAAGATGTGCTGGAAACCACCTTTCGAAAGTTCTAATGTAAGGAAATCCATACAAACAATTTCCATTGGTTGAGTTGTTCGGATGTTCGTCAATGGAGCTCTTTGGTTGGGTAGCTGTTTTCTTTTTAAACATCTTGGGCATTTCTGAATCCATTCTTCAATATCCTTTGTCATTCCATGCCAAAAAAATCTATCCTTCACTAAAGATGTTGTCCTATCACGACCTTGATGACCCATGTCGTTGTGAAGTGAACGGAGTATAGATGGTATCTGTGAGTTTGGTAAGACAAGCTGATCTTTTGTGTCTCCATTAACAGTTGTTCTACGGTAAAGGATTCCATTCTGTATAACACTTTCCGTTGAGATGTTTGTTGAATCTTTAATACGCTCTTGGACATCTTGTATGCAATCTTGTTGACTGATAATAGCCGGTAATCTTGATAATCCATCAGCGTCGGCGTTGTTACGGCCTGGTCTGTATATGATGTTAAAATCAAAGGCAGCTAAAGCAGCAATCCATCTGTGACCTGTCGCATCAAGCTTCGCAGACGTCAATACGTATGTCAATGGATTATTATCTGTGTAGACGGTGAACTTGTTTCCCTGCAGATAATCTCCAAACTTCTCTGTAACTGCCCACTTGAGTGCTAGGAACTCCTGTTTATGGACTGGGTAATTCCGTTCTGTCTTTGAGAGACCTCGGCTGGCATAAGCTATAACTCTCTTGTGTTCTCCTTGTTGCTGGTATAAAACGGCTCCAAGGCCTGTCTGACAAGCATCTGTATGCACTTCGAAAGGCTGCTTGTAGTCAGGAAAACCAAGAATCGGCGGTGATGATAAGTGTGACTTCAATGTCTCAAAAGCTTCATTCTGTTCTTTGTTCCAGTGCCAAGATGTTGGTTCTGTTGGTTTCTTTTTTCCTCGGGTCTTCTTCTTACAAGTTGTTGGCATCAAGTCTGTTAATGGTCGTGCTATCTTCGAAAAATCCCTGATAAATTTCCTGTAATAGCCAACAAATCCCAGGAACTGGCGTACTTCTTCTGGAGTCTTTGGTCTTGGCCAGTTGGCTACTTTTTCCACTTTCTCAGGATCTGGCTCTACACCATCAGCAGAAACAATGTGTCCGATGTACTTTACTCTTCTCTGTAAGAATGAACATTTCTTAGGTGATAGCTTAAGTCCTACATCACGGAGTCGCTGGAAAATTCTTTCTAGGCGTACAAGGTGTTCATCTATGGACTTCGAGAAGATAATAAGATCATCTAGGTAGATGTAACATATACGTGTGTGTAAATCACCATAGCATTCTTCCATGAGTCTTTGGTACGTAGCTGGTGCGTTGGAGAGTCCAAATGGAAGTCTGTTAAATTCGAAAAATCCTAACGGTCCAACGGTGAAGGCGGTGCGTTGTTTATGTTCCTCCTCGATCTCCACTTGATGGTACCCGCTCTTCATATCTAGCACTGTAAAATATGTGTTGCCTCCTAAGGAATCCAGAATCTCTTCAATGCGGGGAAGCGCATATGAGTCTTTTATGGTCTTTAGGTTAAGCTGACGGTAGTCTACACACATTCTAAGCTTTCCGTCCTTCTTACGTACTAATACTACATTCGATGACCAGGGTGAATGGGATCTTCTTATCACTCCTGCTGATAATAGTTGTTGCAAATGGTTACGGACTTCTTCTAGCATAGATGGTGGTATTCGTCTGTGACGCTGCTTGAAGGGAACATTGTCTATCAAGTCGATACGGTGACGTACTGCTGAAGTGTGTCCAATATCGTCGTCTCCTTTAGAAAATATATCTTGATATCTGTGTATGAGCTCTTTTCCTCTTTCAAAGTCATCATCAGTTAAATCATCCATCGGTAATTTAATGTCCTTCATAATATCTTTAAATTCTTTCTCCTCCGGTGTAACAATATCTTCAATGTCAACTGGTTGAATTTCGCAAATGAGAGCTCGTGGTTGTAGTGTAACGGTTCTTGTTGTGACGTTTGATATGTGTATGGGTATACTTCCTCGTTGTTGACAATCGTAAGTAATTACTGTTGGCATGATATCTAAATCTTCTGGTAAAGCTGAATTAAAAGTTGGTTGTAGTATAGCACACATTTGTTGTTGTTGAAGCTGTTTGTCCAAATATCCATTGATTACAACTTGAGAGTTAGCTGGTATTGTAATCGAGTGTGTTTCGGCGGATTTCACAACTGCTAATCGGTTATGACATCTTTCCAATTCCTTGTTTCTCAGATTCATGCATCGGAATGCCAAATACCATGGAGTGTGTAGATTAGCTTCTTGTAAATACCTTGGTCCAGTGTTCTGTTCTACCTCCTGCATTAGCACTGACATGATGTTTGTTCCTATCAATAATGGTACGGTTGTGTTGTATTCGCTGTCCGGTATTACTAGAAATATGCCTGGATATGATGATCGCATAGAAGATATTCCATGTAGTTGAAGGTCTGCTTCGATGTAACCAAGATAAGGCATTGATAGTCCGTCTGCACATTCTATCTTCAATATACGGGTAAGTGATTCAATCGGTGTAGATCTCATGTGTCTGTTGTAAAATGACTCACTGATGGTTGAAACCGATGATCCTGTATCTAGCAATGCTTTTGTATCTATTCCATTTATTCTGATGGAAACTTCATTTGCCGGTCCGCATAATCTGTCTTCTTTGTTGTAAGAGGTTGGTGTTGGCTGATACTCATTTGTGACTAATTGATAATTCATGGCTCGATCAAATTTCCTAGAGTTATCCAGTCTTACTTTACATCCAATGGCAATATGGCCAAGTTGTCCGCATCTCCAACATGTTTTCTGATGTTTCTCTTTTCTCTTATTCATATCCAATGGTCTATATGCTATAGTTTCATCAGGTGTTTGGTGTATCAGATCTGTCCTGTTATGCTTACTGTTGTTGATCAATTGCTCTTGTCGTTTTTCTAAAAGTTCAATCTGTGACATCAATTGCTTGACTACGGTCTCCAGTTCGTTCTTATCCTTTTTCCTTGGTACATTTGCTCTCTTAGCTGGTGTTGGTTTCTTTTCAACTGGAGGTGTGTTCTCTTTAGTATATTCCTTCTGTTGATGTTCCAATTCTCGGATCGCCAATAAAAGATGGTTGTAATCCTTGATCGTATCAAACTTGTATCCTGATATTCTTTTGAGTTCCGGTTTTAATCCTTTCCAAAACATTGATCGTAACATATCTTCTACATCTTCCTCATAAATCTTTCCTTGTCGGCGTGCTTTGTTGTAAATGTCTTCTAGGCGACATCCCCAAGTGGAAACATCTTCATCTTGTTCCTGTCTGGCTGTGTAAAACTGTGCCAATAACGCTTCCTTTGGATCTACAATTCCATAAATGCTATCCATCTTGTCAATGATGTCGTCGACAGTAGCTTTAGGGCCTAATCGCATGACTATCTTGCTAGGTTCTCCTCTTAGTGAACGTCTAATGGCCTGAGCAATAACTTCATGTGCGTAGTTCTCTATGATGAGACATAACACTTAATACCTCCATACTTCATAGGTGTTATCTCCTTTATTGTCCCCGGAGAAGGTAGGAATCCTTGGTATATATCCAGTATATAATGATTTCTGTGTTGAGAACTCCTTCATCCAATCTTTAAATGCACCTGGAGATTCTGCATTTGGCTTCATATGCATGTCTTTGAAGGCAGCAATGATGTTCCGAACTTCCTCTTCTGTTAAATCAACTGATGTATCCATGATAATAGACAACTGATAAAAAATCAGTGTAAGAAAAAATAATCTGAAAGTAATGTTCTCAAAAGTCATGAGAACTAATCCTAAAATAAATACCAAATATGTTATTAAGTACCTACAATTAACGAAAAATAAGAATTAGAATGGTGAAAACAATGACAGTAACCTGAAATAAGAATTGTCTGATTAACTATGTATGCATATGCCAAATAACACTAATCTAATATGATAATGTAATAAAAACTCAATACTCACCCCTGCTTTGTAATTCATCTGTGTCTTCAATCACACATTCACTGTCTTACCTATGTGTGATCACAATAAGTCAATATGTGGACACCCAAAAGATATACCTAGTAGCAAGAACAAGAACTACAAAGATGTACAACTATGAACAAACTCAGTCTCAAACACCAGTCACAATGACAACACTAAACAAACCAAACCAATAAGTACCTGGTTCTTACAACTTCTGGTTGCTAATCAAAGTAATCCTGGTCTTCGTGATCTTAAGTTTATACTTACTTAATGTGGATTCCTATTTCCACTATAAGCTTAAATACTTCTGACAGATGAACACTAAACCGAAAGGACAACTACAACTGGGTATGTCTTACTTATTTACTAACCTGTTGTATTAGGATATCTCAGTTTATGTAGTGCTACATGTATAATATGGCTTATTATACTTCTAGTGTTCTGCTATAATGTGCCTTTTACCTGATGGTTTCCTCAAAAAGTCTTATGTAATGCTAAATGGGACTCATTTTCGCTCACTTTTACATATACATATTTAATTTTTTATTACACAATTATAGAAATATCAATTTATATCTATATTGACACAATTTCAGATATAACAATATGACACAATGTAATTACAATATAGTTTCACATAGTAACTAATACAGTGTTACTCCAAATAACAATTATAGAAATTCCAAAGAAAATGAATAGGCTCAAATTTTGAATGAAAAATGAACGGAAAAGCAATTTAAAAGCCAAAAATTAAAGATAACTTTTGAATAAAAAAAAAAAAAAAAAAAAAAAAAATTCAAAAATATACACTAATCTGTTTCCACACTTTTGAAAAAAAAATTATACACCAATCTGTGTCCACACTTTTGAAAAAAATAATCAAAGTTTAAATTCACAAAAAAATGAAACAATCAAATGATTTTTTTTTTTAATATAATATACACATATAAATTAAAACATAAATATGTAGTCTATAGTTTCACTAAACAGTCTTTATCTGTATCTATCAATACACACTAAGGTAGTAATTCTTTTCACAACTAATTCTATAACTGCTTTCCAAATAAATACACTAAGTATTTCAAGTACACTACTATACACTGACAATAATTGAAACAGTGTAGGTTATATATCTATTCAATATCAATCTAGTTTATTCATGTATTAATAATAATCACTTATATACAGTTTGTCTTTATAATCGTATGTGATTAATCAATACAGGTAAAATCTTTATATATTTTTCCACATTTCGAACCAAGTACAAATAGTCAATATCTAGTACGGCTCATCATCTGTTTTATCACTGCATTCGTATCTGCTGTACATGCCAGGTTCTTCAAAACGTTGGGCGCCAATGTAAAAGGTGATTTCTGGACGGTCAAATAATAACAAGTCCATTTCATCTTAGTCTAGGGTTCTTTATTCAACAATGATGTAATCATATAATTATTATAAACCCTACAAAATATAACAAGATACATATTAAACACATTAATCTAAAAATACTATATCATACTGTGTTACAGTTATTATAACATTACTGCAGATCAACATAATATCAGAACATTGAATGTTTATAGTTCTTATACAATATCTATACACAAGGTGACATGACATGCCTGATGATAATTAACACTTGCAAATATTCACTCATCGTTCATATAAAATCATCAGCTTTGACAATTAAACATACAACTATAATGTCAAGATCATATAACACTATTTCAATTAACCAAATAGATATATGTATATTCTACAAATAACCATAGCATATATATCAACGGTAGATAACTCTGTATTATATCAAATGTTCTTCACTGTCTTACATGAACACTATATATTATGCTATTTCAAGTGTACATAAACTCACCAGTCTGTGGAACTGAGTTTAATAACTAACATCGACAGTCTAACTACTACTAACAGTAACGATCTTCATACTTCTACAGTAATGGTAACAGAGGTTCACATCAAATATGGTTCTGTAAACAATGTATGACAATAATAAGTGATCTGACTTTAATATCTTAAAGGCATTATACAATTCATTATAAACTATACTAATCTTTATCGTTTATCTCAAATTCACAATTATAGATAAGTAATCTTATTTCAATACTAAAAACATTAAGTACAAGTACAATTGTACTGTTAATTACATCACATTGGATATACCAATGTCATTTCATGACTACATGACAAAAGGTCAAGGTCATTCATAAAAATAGATTAAATCTCTCTTTCTAACATTTATACTAAAATCTCTCAAATAAATCAGATTCAAACAACACTCAAAACACACTCTTTCATAAGGCTGGGAATCTTACCAAAATGAATGTAATAAACATTCATTTCAAAGTTAAGGATCCAGTTCATCCAAGACACCTCAAAGAGTACAAAATGTAACTTACCATATAAGTCATGATGTCCTGTTCCAGAATGAATTCCATCACTATACTAATCCATAGAACTTATGGAACTACTAATCAAACACAATATAAAGTCTATGAGCACAAAGTGCATCAAAACATACAAATATATCAGGATCACAACAAAGACATCAATCCTCCATTACTGTTTTCAAAACTACCACCAAAACTGGGGGCAAGGCTTAATAAACCAATCAGAATACAAGAAAACCTATACACTCTAGTGAACAGTGAGTACTGATAGTAAAATCAATAATAGGTAAATGCTACAAGGTAAACAGTTAGATTTTATGGATCAATGAATAATCAATAGGCAATCAATAGAATAAAGGTAAACTTAAGTAAACTACTCTGCAAATGACAGTTTATAATTAATGGTGTCTCGGACTAACCTATAAAACATATAAAATATATAAATGATTAATATGATAAAAATCCACACTACCACAATAAGGTTTCCACTTAGTGTCTAATTTACTTTTTCTTAAATGATTTTTGAAATAAACTGGATCCCCAATTTCTAAATTAATTTCTTGTCTATTTTTATCTGCGTTTTGTTTTTGTTTTTCTTTAGACTTTTTCAAATTTCTGTGAACTAAAATGAACGATTTGTGCTGTTGTTATAACAAAATCTTGTGCGGATCTTCACCTACATATTTCCTTCTAGGTTTCAATAAGTTATCAATTGGAAGAACAGGGTCTCTATTGTACAAAAGAACAAATGGAGAAAATTTTGTTGATTCATTTTTCTGAAACCTAATAGCTGCTATTGTTTGATTTAGGCACACGTCTTAAGTAGACGCGTCACTTTGCAATTTCTTTGCCATGACGTCATGAAGCGTCCTGTGAAATCTTTCTACTTTCGCGTTTCCCTGTGGATGATAAAAAGAAGTTGTTATGTGACTTATATTTAATTCTTTTAAAGTTTCTTCAAATGTTTTAGAGGTGAATTCACCGCCATTGTCTGACACTATAACTAACGGCACAGAAAAGTTTGGGATTATTTCTTCAATTAATAAATGAACCACATTTTCCGAAGTTTTATTTGGAACAGGAAAAGCCAAAGGCCACCCACTGTAATGACAAACAAAGCTTACAATATACTTATTTCCTGACAATGATGTAGGATAAGGTCCAGATAAATCTACCCCTATCTTAGCAAATGGAAATGGTGGTATATCAGATATTTGTAATAAAGGTTTTGTTTTACCTGCACTTTGAGATTGACAGATAACACAGGAATTAATATAGGAATTAAGTTCCTTATATAACTTTGGCCAAAAATATTTTTGCCTAATTGAATCATGACATTTGTCGATTCCTAAATGACTTAGATTATCATGATAACTTTTGATTACCTCATTTCGTAATTGTAATGGAACATAAAGCCTTAACTTTAAATCATCATCAGGGTGAGAAATGTAATAAAGTATATCATTGATAATAATATGTTTATTATCAACACTTCTTGAAGCTTTACCTGTGTTTATTTGATTAATAATTTCCGAAAGTTCTATGTCTAAAGATTGTTCAATTTTCATGTCATAACCAGGAATCGTACATTTCTTGACGCTAAGTTGGTCATCTTCTTTATAGTCACAACTTGCAAACTCTTTTGGATTGAACTCATTTGAATTCAAAGTATTGATTTGAAAAGCCTTGTCACTTATATCTACTTCAATTGTTTCACTTTGATTTTGATTGCCTTCTTGACCCGGAGGCCTTCTTGAAAGATAGTCAGCAATAGTATTATCAGTTCCCGCTAGCCATTCAATCTTGCAATTGTAACTTGCAATACCTAAAGCCCAAAGTTGTAATTTTTTGTTACATTGTGGCGAAAGCAATAAGTACTTTAAAGGTTTGTGGTCAGTTCTGATAATAAATTCAGCTCCATGAAGATAATGATCTAATTTTTGTAATGCATAATGAATGCTAAATGCTTCTTTTTCAATAGTAGACCACCTAGACTGTGTGTCTGACAGTTTATGAGATAAAAAGTAAATGGGTTTTTCTTTTCTTAAACATGATAAATGAGTTTCTTCTTCTTCGCAAGGTTGCGTAAGACATGCACCTATGGTATCATTTGACGCGTCAGTATATAAAACATAAGGTTTCTTCAAGTCTGGGTATGCTAATAAAGGAGTCACAGTTAAACTATATTTCAAAAAATAAAAAGCTCTCTGACATTCCTCATCCCATTGAAATTTAGCATATTTTTTAGTTAAAGCAACTAAAGGTATAGAAATCTTTGAAAAATTAGGGATAAAGCGTCTATAGTATGAACACGCCCCTATAAAACTTCTTACTTCCTTAACAGTAACAGGGTTTGGTAATGTTTTTATTGCTTCAACTTTGGCATCGTCCGGTTTTACACCGTCGATATTGATTTTAAAACCTAAATAATTAGTTTCTTCCTGCAAAAATTGACATTTCTTTAATTTCAATTTCAAATTATGTTGTCTTAATCTGTCAAATACTTGTTGAATATGATTGAAATGTTCTTCCAAAGTTTCAGAAAATATCAAAATATCGTCTATATAGGAGATAGCAAAATTTAGATCTTGTAAAACTATTTCCATTAGTTGACTAAATACAGCAGGACTATTTTGCAATCCAAATGGCATAACATTAAATTCGAAAAGTCCCTTATGACAAACAAATGCTGTTTTTGATTTATCTTCTTCCGCCATCTTAATCTGCCAGAATCCTGCCCTAAGGTCGATTAATGAATAAAACTTTGCAGCCCCTAAAAGTGTCAATATATCATCGATAACCGGAAGTGGATATCGGATTGCTAACGTAGAAGAGTTCAGGGACCTGAAATCTATGCAAAAGCGTGTAGTTTTATCTTTTTTATCAACTAATACAACTGGTGAGGAATAATTACTATTAGATCTTCTTATAATGTTTGCTTCTAACATGTCAGTTATTGCTTTATTGACTATTTCTCTTTTGTGTAATGGAGTTCGATAAGGTTTCAATTTAACCGGGGGATTATCCCCTGTATCGATTCTCATTTTCACAGTGTCAGTTTGACCTAATTCAGTATCCTTAAAAGCAAAAACATCTCTATTGTTATTCAACAGTTGTAACACCCTACCCCTATGAACATCAGGAACATTAAGATCAGTTTCAAAAACATTCTCAATTTCAGAGTGCTCTTGAGTAGATTCAAGTGAGACAACATTTTCTTCTAAAACTGGTGAAGCCCTTCCTATTGCTATGCCCCTTCTAAACTTATAAGTTCTATTCGTAGTATTAACTATAAGTACTGGCATTTGACGCTTTTCATTAATGTTTGCAACTGAATTAGCAACCATTAAACCTGGTTGATAACTCAAATGCCCCTTGGTAATTGGTGAAATTTCAAAAGATTTAGAACTTGAGAATGTATAATTTTTATTACCTTTTACATAACAAATATTACTAGTCTGAGGTTTGAAGACAGTGGTTTGAGCAAGTCTAACAATTGAAGCTATATGAATATCTTCTACTAATGGTACATAAGTTTTATTTATCCTTAAACATCCCAAATCAAAATAAACTCTAACACCAAATTTGACTAACCAGTCACGACCCAAAATTGCATTTCTGTTCATGTCAGATACTACATAAAAAGTATGATTCATTTTGTTTCCTTTCATGTTAAAGTCTAAATTTATACTTCCTAAAACATTTAAAGAAGCCCCGTTAACTCCTTGTAAATTGACTTTCTTTTTTTCTAATTTTGGTAATCCCTTAATTGAATTGTAAATCTTATTATGCATTAAAGATACTGAAGCTCCACTGTCGATTAAACTTCTAACTTTCATATGTGCAATTTTAATCAAACAAGAATTTGGATTTCCCGCTAAATTAATTTCAAATGTTTCTACTTGTTCAGATTCATTTTCAATTTTGTTTTCTGATGCATTTTCAAATGATTTTTGTTCTTGATAAGTTTCAAAATTTCTATTTTGTATATTTGAATTTCGCGCTCTAACCTTTTTATTTCCGTTGAATTTTGAATTTAGCGCCATATTTCCTTTGTTTGCTTCTGGTTTTGATTTGAAATTTCGCGCCATTTTTTCTTTATTTGTTTCCGGTTTTGATTTGAAATTTCGCGCCATTTTTTCTTTATTTGTTTCCGGTTTTGATTTGAAATTTCGCGCCATTTTTTCTTTGTTTACTTCCGGTTTTGAATAACGATTGTTGAATCTTTTATAATAATTTTTATTCCCGTGATAGGTAGAATTGTTAAAACATGCATTGTTAAAGTCTGTTGATTTGTTATTTATTTTTTTTTAACCATGATTCATATATATTATATACAGGTTTTGTATATCTATAATTAATTTTTCTCTCAAACCTCTTATTTCCCTTAATTCCCTTAAAAGTCTCCCTATTGGCTTCAGCATAAAGAGACCGTCTTAGTTTAAATTTTCCCTTGGTTTCCTAAATTGTTCATTTGATCTTGCCCTACAATTTCTTTCATAATGACCTGGTTTACCACAGTTCCAACAGAAGAATGTTCTTCTTTGTTGTCCTGTCGAGTCAGACTTGTTTTGTACAGAATTAAACCTTCTAGGATATGTATTTGCATTATTACCTATCGTGTTGTCATTAAAATTGTTTTGTACAGAATTAAATCTTCTAGGATATGTATTTGCATTATTACCTATCGTATTGTCATTAAAATTGCCTCGGGGTACATGTATTTCGGCACGCAAACTTACTGAGTTGACATGATATTTTTTATCTCTGCAATATTTTACCTTATGGCCAAATCTGTTACAATTGCTACATTTCACACCTATTTCTCGGTAATGCGATATGTCCATTGGTGTTATATTACGCTCATTACCGTTATTTTTTTTTTAAGTCAAATTTTCGTCTTAATTGTGTTTCAGCCATTGCCGAGTTTACTGCTTGAGCCAAAGTTTGTGGATTTTCACGCATTATTTTCATTCTCAAATAATCCTGATACAACCCATTTATGAAAAAGTTACCTAATTGAAGTTGAACTATTGGTTGATTGATATCTTGCCCTCTAAAAGCATCTGTTGCTAACGTTAAAATTCGTTCTCCAAATATGGGAACATTTTCGCCAATTTTTTGATTAACCTTGTTCAAAAGTTTTAAATGCATATGATGCATCAGGAATATGCCCATAACGAAAATTCAATTGAGTTTTTAGATTATTCCAATTATTATTCACCTGATCAGTTTCTCTTAACCACCTAGCAATGAAATCGCTTACTGGACCTACAGATGTTTGATAACATATCATTTTACAATCATTCGGACCTAAATTTGTTATCATTGCATATTTTTCTATAGATCGAATCCATTGAGAATATTTTTCTGAATTTGAACCGTCAAAGCCTTCAACTATCGAATTGACACCGTTTGTAGTTAATTTTTGAGTAAGACCTTGAACTTGTGTTGCTAAATTTTCAAAAACTAACCCTTCATTAAATTCTTGTTCAGCCATTTTTTTGAGAATATAATAATTAAGATTATCAAATAAAATATCACACGTACCTTAGTATTTTTCAGAATTCATCCTGTCACGGTTAACCAAAAAGAGTGAGATTATAACAAGATGGAATTTGTTATTGTTTATTAGCCTGCCTGAGCCGGTGTCATTCATACAATAAAATACACAAGTATATATACAGAAAATAAGGTGTCAAGGTTTCTATTAATTTGACCATTATAGTCTTAAATCAAAAGTTACAGGGATGAATATCTATTAAGTTGTCTCTAATTGACATGTTTTGACATGCTTTGACCAACCTGGAGATTGATGGTCAAAGAATGCACGTATGTCCATTGTTTTAACTAATTGCTACATGTCACCACTTGGTCTGAATGTAAATATGTTATATATATATATAACCTAGAGGTCAATTGAACAACCTTTTACAAGGTCATGTTTTTCTTAATAGATATTCCCCTGAATTTTATTCAATTTAATAAACATTTTTGAGAATATATAATCCTAAATATAAATATAAATATATATAATATATATTTATATATACATTTTAAGCCATCATATTGTCACAAAGTTAGATAAGGATTTATGACAAATTATGTTGAAATTTGCACAGATAATGAATGAAAAATCTAGTAAATTAAAAAATAGGCACTATTATTAAAAGCTTTCCTTGTTTATTCACAAGGACATATCATATCCTCCATGCTACATGTATTCCGATATGAGTTTTTATTCATACATGTACATACATGTAGTCTGGTGCTGTTCCAAGTAGTCTTCTTTTTTCTGTTTCTTGAGAAGTATTTGTTTTACCTGTTCAGTCACTGTAAAGTGTTACAATTCATATTTAAACGCAACACATAAATAGTGACCAAAAAGGTATGGCTATCACATGAGAGAAGCTAGACAAAAGTCAAATGTTTACATTTTAAACATTTTTGTGGGACCATGAAAATGTGGTATATAGATAGATATGCATAGATAGACCACAGAACAAATAAGCAAACAAATTCAAAGGAGATGTACATGTAAGATGAATTATGAAAAAAAAGAGCCATGGCCAGGGGCCCCAAACTTGACAGCATTTGGTGTTGAACAGGTAAAATGTTTGCAGTGACAATAAATATAGCCTTTGTTAGAGGTGACCCAGGTCGCCTTCCTCTAAATCAGCTATATTAAACATATTTCTGGGCCGGGTTGAAAAATAAATGAAAATGACTTTAAAAAAAGCTAATAGAAATACACCAAATTTGGGAGACATCTATTTAAATATTTGAAATAATAAGAAAGTTGACAAGAACTAAGATTTTTCAGATAATATACAGACTATTGCAGTCAGCTTATAATGGACAATTTGCCTCCTGAAATGTTTGCTTATACACTGTGCTTTCCTATAATGATTTAAAACCAGTGTGATAGTTTTCATGAAGAACACTGAGCGTACAGGTATTATGACAAGATAAATGTTGTGTTACATGTACATGTATCTACCCAAATAAGTACCGGTAAAATATAAACATTCTTGACTTCTAAAACCAGTGATTGATCTCCTGATTTATATCTCATCACTCTATGCAGATGCTGTGTGAAAAAAAAAATTGACTTACCAGTATGCTTCTATCCATTGAGTTGATTTATTATTAATTATTTTGCTTTGGATACACCTTATTGCTACAATATGTATACATGTATGTCTGCCATTACAAACTGTACATGCATGTACATCACATATATTCCATGTAAAATTTTGATGTTTTAATACAAAATATATGATGCCACAATGAAAAAGTAATTGTTGTATGACGTTAATGGTTAAAATGGGACAGATTCTCAGGTCACCTGGGACAATAAGGGGGGGGGGGGCTGGGGGAGGGGGCGACTTCTCCAGTCATGCTTCAGTGATTTCCTACATAATCAAACAAATAGTAATGTTCATCACGAAAAAATATACTAAGTGTAAGACCTGATGATGTGAATAAATTGAAATCAGACATATCAAATGGAAGTTTTCAGTGCTTTTGATATATCAATGGGCAATCTGATGAGTTAAGCCTTTTTTGACTGATTTTTATAGTTTGTTCTTATGTTGTACTGTTATACATGTACCACTGTCCAAGGTTAGGGGGAGGATCGGAATCCCGCTAACATATTTTACCCCGCCACATTATTTATGTATGTTTCTGACTGTGTTGTATAGGCTTTGATCATTGTTGAAGGCTGTACGGTGACCTATAGTTGTTAATGTCTGAGTCATTTTTGGTCTCTTGTAGACAGTTGTCTCATTGGCAATCATACCACATCTTCTTTTTTATAATGACTGCTGATCACCACTGTGTCCATACTGGGACTATTATGGTCCAACAACTAGTGTCGGATCCAGAAATTTTCATAAGTGCAAGCCCACAAAATTTCCCAGAAAAGGATGGCAAGCCCCCTGGCCCCCTTCTAAATCAGCCTCCTGACAACTCCAAAGAATAAATCAGCATGTACGAGTATATCAAAGATCATCAAACTGTCTACCCCACATGCAAACATCTTTTTGGGAGTTCACTGTGTTGCCAGTTTTTTTGGTTTCGAAGGATCGTATAAAATGATTGTCTTGTGGGTCATTGTCAAATATAGAGCTGTGCATTGTAAAAAGCTAAATTATATAATTTGCAACAGCTGACACTATAGTATCCTATAGTGCACTGAAACCCTTGCCAATAAAAATACCGTTATGCTTGGTGTAGGCTTCTTTGCACATAAGAAACCATATTGCTCACCTTGTAATTTTTGTATTCTTCTAAATCAGTATCGTCGGGTTTGTTTATTTACACCAGAAATCAATGAAGCGATGAAAGTGCTGGAAACGAAATTACATTTTCGGTAAATTCCGTGATTTTAATATTTTCTAATCAATATGTCCAAGCAATGAAAAATAAATGGTTATTATTTTTATACATAGAGCATACGTGTTGTGTATTAACTATTTAAAATCTAAGCTTTATACAAAGAAATCTAACACAAAAGTATCTCAATCATTTAACCGTTTTAATACGCAGTTTAAAGTGTAAATTATACATATTACTGTTCTATTTTTAGAGACTAGCAATAATACATAAATGTACAGTTTCTTTCCAAAATAGCAACATAATTTCAAGATTAAATCATCACATTGTCACATGATTATATAATCTGTACCAAATTGACAGTTTGTGGTGAGTTATCATCATAACTAATCACTATGGCAAATGAACACTTTATCATAATATGTACCTATAACCTAGTATCATGATTTCAATCCGACCCCACTTACGGACGCGTTGAACATATAATGCATGCCACTCATTAATAGCCAATCAGACGTTAAAATGACCTTCATTTCCCCCATAATCATTCCGGAAACAGCCACGAAGCAGCCATTAGATAGTATTTATAACCAATGAAATAACAGAAATACCGTTAACAGATTTACCCGAACCTGACGTTTAGCCTCTGACTAATCAGACCGTATCACCATGGTGATACGGTAATAAGGCACGAAGAAAGTTTTGGCGATATCTACGGGTCAGGTTTAATGGTACATTCTAATATGACGTGCTTCTTTCGCTTTGTAAACAACACCGTGATAAAATTCTCGATATATCTATACTTAGCGCAGACTCCAAGTTGTACACAAATGGCTGTTTAAATATGCCTCCCACGTAAATCCACATGTATCGTAACCTATGTGTAAACGGTTGTGGATTTCGCTGTGTTAACAATTACAATTGAATAAAACCCTACAGAACATTTATTCTGATTCTGATGCATAACAAAAAGAATTTACACATTAGAGAACGGAAAAATGGACAAAAACAAAACAAATCAAATTAAAATTCCGCGAAATTCCAGTAATGATTTTTGCGCATGAACGTCATCTCAAAACATGACGTCATACGAATGAAAACGTCAAAGCTGAAGGTTTTTCTATTGCGTGTACCTTCTAAACTCGGATACAATTGCATTAAAATAAAGTATTGAGGTAGGTGTTGTTAGTTTTCTGTTCTATTGCAATATTCGCACATTTACTGATTTCAGCAAGTCAACATGGCGGCTCCTTGGTTACAACATGTCAACAGTGAATTTGACGGTAACTTACGATAAAAAATGCAAATCTAAAATTGCAAATGTTGGGTTTACTGAGAAGTAAAAAAACTAATCACATTTTTTCTAGCGGTTAGTTAAGAAATCATTCATGCAGGTTTATTAGATTTGTTTTACATTTATCGAACAGTGGGTAAAATAGAACAGCCACACACACGGTATACCCATCATCGCTTCAGTTTTTTAATGATCGTATTTGTCCTATTAGAATCGAAATAATTCATGGAAGCCATAGATTTGTTGTAAATTTACACATGGCCTGGGCCGTGATATTCGTTAATTTTATCCCTCGCTAACGCTCAGGATAAAATTCGAATATCACGGCCCAGGCCATGTGTAAATTTCCAACAAATCTATGGCTTCTATGAATTATTTCTTAAATATAAAGTTGGCATTTGATTGTATTAGTATCGAAAGTGCTTGCAGTTACATCGAATTGAATTTGGTAACATTGGTATAAATACAGTTGCTGCTGTTTAGTGTACGTACAGGTGTTGAAGGTATTATCCGAGGAAAAACGATGCGAAAGAGGAACATTGTTATATGTCATGAATATATGTTGTTTGAATCGAAGAAACAATAAAGTAAAATAAAAAATTGTATCGCAAGACGAAAAAAAAATAAGTTACTGCGAGTAATTAATCCTATATCTGTGTTTGTCTTGTTTATAGCCTATTGCATTTAGAGATTAAAATTAAAATTCGGACGAGCAGAGCGAGGTAGAATTTCAAGTGAAAGAACATTTCCCAATTGTTTTAATTATTGATATATATTTGGTTGTGGCAAATCAACAAAAAACGTATTAAACAGATAATTCCGTTGTTGCTGAAATTATTAAAAAAAACATATTTCTGTAAACGAATATTACGAATTGATTGAAGGATAAGTGCTTGTTGTGATTTGAGAGCTCAACATAATCCTAGCAAAACAAACGTTATTTGTGACTCTTTTACCATTTAGGCAGCTCATCAGATTGCGCCTCTACTTTGTGAACTCCAACTCATGTGGCCATTCTACCTCAATGTTTGCATCTATGACTAATAAGCTTGTTATTTCATTATTATCTGACGCTACTGCGTCATCATATAACAGAATGTAAAGTGAGAATTCCAATTTTTGTCAGAAATGTTTTGCATGAGTTATACTATTTCCATCTTCTCATGTCATGGCTGTTAATTTTATTTCACATTTATTTATTCAAAATGTTATACCAACTATAATTGAATCATACATATCAGTCATCAGTTTCTGTACATGAAATTAAGTCTCTTCAGGACCTTCAGACAATTTTGTTGTTGAAAGGTACAAAACAGTTGAGACATTATGTTGATACACATTTGCCAATGCATAATGATATTCTTGTAAAATAAGTTAAGACATTACCAAAAGCAAAAGTTGGCATTTATAATTAAGTTTTGTTCAAATCTATGATGTCTTTAACTTATTTTTGTTCCTTACGTTTTGGGGAACCAGCAGTCGAATATATGAGTCTGAATTTCAAAAGGAAGATATAAATTTTAAAGAGTAAATGGTCATGTGAGCAACATAATACTTACTATGAATGTTTGCATACATAATAATCAGGAATGTATGACATTATATATAGCTGAACGTCATGAGAATTATCTCTTTCCAGTTCAATCTAGGGGGAATATATAAGATTACATTATTTTCCACACGGTCCTTGTCTTGATTTAAATGTGGAAAACCTTTTTCAGTTCTTCATAAAAAAGTTTGTTAGAATTTGTAGGTTTAGACAAAAAATTTTATAACGGATTCAGAATTGGAGCTGCAACATCTGCAGCTGCCAGCTGAAGGGTTCCATTAGCCAATGCTTTTAAAATTATATATGATTTGATAATTTTCACAATTGATTTAAATATAATAAGTAAAGAAACATACTCATTGCATTGGTAGAGATCAACATGGCTTGCTTTACCTTATAATGATTCATTTTTGTAATTATCGGCGAGCATGTTTTATACATGTTAGAATACGTTTACTATTGTACAGGTCAATATGGTTTGCTCTGCAAATATAAATGTGTTTTCTTTGGTTGGTAGAGATTTATTACACATTTGTTTTGGTTTGTTATACTTGTTTTTATTTTTGAAGAGGTCACAAAGATTTGCTCTACACTTTTAATTAAAATGCAAAAGGTGTATATGTTATTCCATTGTGTTTTATTAATAGCAAACATTCTCATTTGGTCTAGGTAATCTATACTGGGTTTTGTAGTTGTTAAAAGTGTAGTAACATTAGCTGACTTATGCGTTGTGTATGTTTGAATATAGATAAAACGCGTAATAAAAGCACGTTAAACAATTGTTATGTTCATATCACAATGAAAAATTTGAAACAATTCAAACAAGCAAACTTATGTTTCAAGTCATCAAAACGTAACAAACATGTTGTCAATCAAGAAATCAAGCATGTTGATAATGTCAGTTTCATATAATTTTTTGTTTGAATCAGAGTAATTCTTTACAAAGTAGGATTTATCCCTCCCCAAGACAAGATACTTGTATCTACGTTCGCCATTCTTTTTAAAGAAACAAAGTAATACCAATTCTTTCAATTTGTCTTTTAGTTTGGAATGGAAATTACTTGTGTAAAGTGTAGAAAAGTCAAATGTTTTAATACCATTGCAAGATGAGAGAGTCTTAGATTGTATGTATAATCTAAAAGATCTTTGGAATTTTTTAGTTTCCACATCTGATTCACGCAACCTCTAGAATAGGCAGTTTCACAATAACTTTGGAGCCCGGCTTTGTCATAGATCACATTTATACAGTCAGTGTATGTTTACTTCTATTTGTTAATATGTTTTTTGATTGAGTTAATCCATTACAATTGCTATTTTATATTGTGTATTTCTTTATTGAGATGTTACACAATTGTTACAGGTTAGGGTTAAAGTTGGAGCTTGTTAAAACGTTTAAACCCTCTGCATTTGTTTCCAACTATCCTAAGTCTGGATCCTTTCGTTCAGTGGCTATTGTTTGTTGTTGTGGTTTATAAGTGTTTATTGCTTTTATATTGATTAGACCGTAGGGTTTCCTGTTTGAATAGTTTTACCGAAGTAAATATTTTAGGCCATTTATAACTTGCAATTCAGTGTGAGCCAATGCTTAGTGTTGAAGGCCGTACATGGTCCTATAATGGTTTACTTTTACAATTGTGACTAGGATGGAGAATTGTCTTATTGGTATTAATACCACATTATCTTATATCTTAATGCAAATATGTTGGGCCCACAAACATAGTTAGACTCATCACATTTTTTATGTGTCTGTCTGAAGTCATAATAAAAAAAGAGTTTGTACCAATGAGACAACTCTGCACAAGTGCTTTCACGACACATACATGTACATTAACAGATTTAGGTCAGTGTACGGCCTTCAACATTGAGCAAAGTCCATACCGCATAGACAGCATTAAAATACCTAGACATCAGAAATGTGAAACAATTCAAACCAAAAAACTAACGGCCTAATTACATTACAAAAAATAAATAAACGAACATTCAGAACGAGCCGGGGTTGAACATGTTAGCGAGATCCCAACCTCCCCCTCACCTGGACAGTGGTGTAACAGTAAAAGACTGTAATCCTGTGATTGTCGTTGGTTCATGTTTTTTATTCTTGTTTTCTTTCTTATGTCTGTTAGTTTTTTTGAATTGAATTGTTTGATATTTTCACGGCGGGGCCTTTTTCAGACGACCATGCGGTATGGGTTTTTGTCATTACTAAATATTCTTCTGTTGTTTCAATCCACTTCATTTGAACTTTGGAAGATAGTTGTCATATTAACACTCATACCCCATCTCCTTAGTTTTTATAGACTTTTTTGTACTTTTATCATAAGATTGACTTTTCTAGTTGACACAATGCTCATTTTAATGTTCTCACCTATTTCATTTTTTTTTAGTAGACCGATTTTTTTCTGCCATCTACTGAGCAATCAACAATAAATTACAAAATATACACATCTATGGATATGTTTTACAAAAAAGTATTGAAAAGCAGGTTGATATTAGAACTGCAGTGCAGATTTAAAAGTAAGGGATCATCAAAAGCACGCTATTGAAGTAAAATATAAAAATAATTTTTAAAAGTCCCCAAAAAATTAACTCCATAATTTTAGTTGACAATAAGTTCATTAAGTGTATGTAGTAAGGTAATTCGTAAACAGATAAAAAATATAATTAGAAGAACACTTACCAGTAACATGAGTAACAGTGATGATACAACAATGAAGGTTTGCTTTGTTGTTAAGGTGGCATATATTAGAAACCTTGAAATGATCAGTAGATGCCTTTGTGTAATAAAACATATTATTTAATTCGTTATGTATGGGGATTGCATCCAATTTATTTCATCATTTTTTTTGTTGAATCCTCTATAGTTCATTATTATTCTTTCATATGTTTTACCAGCCATAGTTAAATAGTAAAATATAGGTTCAGTTTGAGAACAACTTGTGGAATAATGTTTGAAAGCGAGACGGGATGAACTATTCTGATATTTGATGGTCTACGAATTTCATGATTTCCCGGTTGACATAGGAAAAAGAGTTATAGTGTCATACTGTTCATATTTTCATTCTTAAGAACCGACGTTAAGTATTCATTTCATACCACCACGACCTAAATTGTCAAATCTCCATGGAATATAAACTTGTAGTAATCTTTCTAAACTCAAAATCAAATAACATGAAAATTCAAACTATGTACTGGTTTCCAAGGCTGCACAAGAGTACTTACAAATTACATGTATTTTGTCCTCTAAACTGCATATTTTTACTAACAAATGGTGCAATCAAAAATCTGGTAATAAACTGTTCAAATACAGTCTTTTAAAATAGTGGAAATAATTACTTTTCGAGTCTCCAAACTTCGTTGAAAGAAAGAACTTGATAATTTGCATGCTCATATCGATGGTCTTGAATCAGTTTAAAGTCTTGTTTTTTTTCTATCTTATATACCAGTTTGTCTCATTACCTAAAAACAAATATCATACACCTAATAAAATGGGCATTTGCATTTGATGTTTTACCTGTCCTAATTCAGTTGTTGTCACTTGTTGACGAGGATCGTAAGTTTTAAGCATTTCTCGCTTTTGCCTATAAATTATACCATTAGTTTTTCTGTTTGAATTGTTTGACATTAGTATTTTTTAAGCCATTTATGGCTTGCTGTTCGGAGTGAACCATGGCAACAATCTATAACGATTAACTTTTTACTAATTGTAATTTGGATAGAGTGTTGTCTCATACAACATCTCATTGTATCTTTTGGAAAATTCAGAATGCAAATAAAAATGTTCAAACTCTTTGAGGTCATTTTTCAGAAACATCTAAAATAAACTACGGCTATGTCGATTGAACATGCTTTTTACTTGAACTTTTATTAGATGGAAAGTAAAATAACAAAAATAATGAACTCCGAGAAAAACGTTTTTGTTCGATATGAAAATTCCATATATCATCACGTTATCAGAATTTTAGAGCTGTTTCTGTATTATTACGAGTTACAATTTATAACTATAACTAGTATGAAATTCAAAACAGTGTAGCTGTGGCCATTGATTGACACATTAAAATCATTCATTGACTGGGACAATTTAGGTGAACGTTTGTATGTAACGACCAATGCTCACTATGTACTTTTTAAAGACACTTAAACTATGGGGTCACCAAAGGTTCTCAACACCTAAATAAAGTAATTCGAAAAATTAATCAGAAATAACACGATATTTTGATTTATATCAATTATATAAATCAAAACACAAAGGTTATTCCTGATTAATTTTTCGAATTATTTTATAATTAAAGGCGTTAAGAAACCTTTGTTGACCCCACAGTTTAAATGTCTATCGTAGGTACGTCATGAACAGTGGTTGTTACAGACAAACGTTCACGTAAATTGTCCCAGTCAATGGATGATTTTGATGGGTTAATCAATGGCCACAGCTACACTGTTTTGAATTTCATACTATTAAATGGTCTTTCTCCATAAAAAGTTCCTTTATGGAATCAGCCTGGTCTGGTAAAGGAATCTTCTAAGACAAGAGAGGCACAGTTGGTTAACATGGGAATGCCGATAATTATCCTAGTCAAACATTCAGTTCATTAAATTGCTTTAATAGTTTGTCAATTTTATATCCTTAAAAGTTTCTTATTTCAATAAAAGTTCTGATCTCTTGTCTTAATATTGTAACGTGATCGAGGGAAGGTCAACACCGACACAGACGGACCGACATAGCCATCTATGGCACGACAATATATCCTGTGGTAAATTCCCAGTAACTAAATAATACGATATTTATATATACAAGTTTATCATGTTTATTAACAAATGTACATTACTTCCGACACATTGACAAAGTTAGCTACCAAGTTTAAACATATAAACTTTGAATACAAGTCCTCCAGAATCTAATGATTCAAGACTTCAAGGTATACACATCCTTACAGTATCAGTCTCTTGACCAACTGCCCTTATCATAGAGTTTAATCACTTCATCTCTAGACAAACAAATAGGCATAGCTAATTTGATAATCCTACACACCAGGACATCGTTTCTGGTCTTAATCACATCTGACAGTTCAACTTTAACTGTAGATAATAAACTAGCAACTTGTCAAATTAGCCTTGCGTCATTAATTTTCTCTGTACACAAAATAAACAGTTATAAAGCCAAACTAACTAGAGGTCAATATTTACAAAACATTAAAATATTACAATATTTTAAGTGGTTGTATGACTTTTATTTTTTTGTCAGACATATACTGTATTTTATATATTATGTAACTGATAATAGTTAAAAGTAAATTTAGTTCATAGTAATCTTTATGGTGTATTTTATATCCCAAAGCTATACTTTTCAGATTAATAACATGTCTTCCAATATTTAATTTCTGAAGAATTTGTTGTACTTTTTCCCCAGAATGATTAAAAATATGAACATTTGAGGAAGAAGTGTTCCTAATTCTCTATTTGTTTACAGTGTAAGCATATATCTGTTTCTACTATATGCCATTGTTTAAATAATTGATTACAGGGAAGTATATGATGAAGTAGTTTCCATCTAAATATTTTATGTCAATTATCATCTAAAAATGTAAAAATAAATTTTTAATGTTTCATATGCTAGATCAGTGTTTTCTAGTGTAAAATATGATTTCCATTTTAAAAAACGAATAGGTGTTTGCATTTCGTTTGTTTCAAGTAAGAAGTTATAAATGTCATGGTTAATCAGGGTTTTAATAGTTTTTTGTTCAGATTTTCTTTTATATTTATATTGACCTGAGTATGTTTAGAAGGTGAGTTTTTGATGATATTGGTGCACTGTTTTGGAATAGCTTTCTTCAGTTTTGTAAGCTCAGCTATCCAGTTTTCCTTATTTTTTAGTTTACTTATATGATTTCTGAGGATATATTTCTATCTTTATCTAAACAATCATTTATAACCAGAATGTTGCTTTGTATCCAGTTGTTAAACAGTAAACATTTATTGTTGATGTTAATATATTTATTGCCCCATATTATTTGTTTCCTTATTTACCAAAACATTGTAGGCTTTCGTATAGTTTTTTCTTTTGCTTTTATCCAGGTCTTTAGTAACTGCAGATAAAACTCCGGGATTTGTTTTATAATATTTTTTTTCAGTAATATTTATATTAGCTATATTCATCTTGAATATTAAAAAATTATCTCCAAACTTATTCAAAAAATATTTTGGAATTGTCTTCCAATTTCTTCAAACAATAATTGTTTTATCCATTTTAGTTGAATGGTTGAAATATAAGTATCTATACAAATCATTTTTAATCCCCCTTCCGTATAATTTTGCGACAAAGGATCTCTTTTAATCATATCTCTTTTCTCATTCCATATATAGTTATATATCATAGTTTTAATGTTTTGTATAAAATCTTTTGGTAATTTCATATTGCTTGCTATATATGTTATATTTAGCAGTATAAGAGACTTGACTACAGTTATTCTACCTAGCATGCTTAGTTTTCTTTTTGACCACATCTTTTTAATTTTTTTAATTTTATGAGCTTGTTTTTGACAATTTAGTTTTTTTTTACAGTTTTCTTTATTATAGCCAAAATAAATGCCTAAACATTTTAAAGGTTCTTTCGTCCAATTGATTCTTTCGAAATTATCTGTAGTATGTTTAAGTCTCCCTAGCCAAATTCCTTCAGTTTTAGTTCTATTTAATTTTAATCCTGAGAATGAGCCAAATGTTTCTATTAAGTTCATGACTAAAGATATTTCCTTTTTGGATTTTGAAAATAAGGTTGTGTCGTCAGCCAATTGACATATTTTTATACTACAGTCTACTCCATTTAATTTAATTTTGAACCCTTTGATATTTTTCTCAGATCTAATTCTGCATGCTAGTACCTCCACCGCTAGTACAAAAATCTAAGGGTACAACAGACATCCTTGTCGAATTCCACGACAGATCTGAAAGGGGTTTTATATCCACCCATTATTTACAATGCACCTTGATATACCATTTTATAAAGTCTCAACCCAGTGTATAAAATACTTTTTTAAATCCAAATTTTGTTAATGTTTGTATCATTTAAACCATTCAATTGAATTAAAAACTTTTGAAAAATCTAGAAATAAAATTGCTCCTTCTACGTTGACGTTTTCAGCATAATCAATGACATCTTGTATTTGTCTTATATTAAAACTAATGTATCTATTTTTTAGATAGCCCTTTTGGTCGGCATTAACAATATTGTGTAGAAGTTTTTTTTTAGTCTTTGTGCGAGTGTATAAGCAGAATTTAAACATCTACATTTAATGAAGTTATTGGCCGATAGTTATTCAGAGATTTTGGATCATTCTTTTTAAAGAACAATGAAATTGTACTTTTTTTTTTGAGAATTTGTCAAACGTTTCTTGTTATATGACTCATTATATACTTTGGTTAATATCTTTTGAATTTGGGGCCCAAATTTATAGAATTCTACATTAAGTCCATCTAAACCTGGTGCTTTATTAAGTTTTATTTTAAACACTGCTTCTGTTATTTCCTCTGATGTCACTAGCCCTTCTAAACTATAACTATCTTTATCTGAGAGTTTTTTTCTATTTTAGTATTTTGAATATACTCTTTAGTAGTAATTTGTCTGGATTTGGTGGTTTGTATAGTTTTCATAAAATTTTACTTCCTCTTTTAAGATTTCTGTTTGATCTGTTATAATATTGCCGTTATTGTCATACAATTTTATTATAGTTTTATTTATTTGTCTTGATTTTTATAAATTCAAAAAAAAGCAGTATTTTTTCACCTTCTTCTATCCATTTTGCTCTTGACCTTATTTGAGCTCCTTTAGTTTTTGTCAAGGTAAAATTGATCTAAATGGTCGGATATATTATTTATCTGTGAAAGTAGCTCAGAATTATTAGTATTTTCACTTTTTTAAAGAAGGCACTTCTTTGTTTTTACTATATTTGATGCATATATATTTATAAGAAAATAGACATTATCTCCTAGTTCAACATTAATTAATAGATACATGTAAAGTCCCTCCTGATCTTTGAATTCATTTATAATATTATATTTTGTTTGTTTCGATGCAAGACTAACCATATGTTTTTATCACATATCGAAGTAAAATAGAGACTGAAGATACACAAAAAAACATTTTTATATGTTTACCTATACGACGAAGAAAGATTGACAACTTAATTGGAAAAAAACGTAAAATCCAATCAGCCAAACATCAGTCTACAACACTAAACAGAACAAATATTCTGAGCAACAAGAACCCACAAAATACAACTGTATTGAAGGTGCTCCCGAAAACTATGCAGTCATTTTCTAGATGTGTTGTATGTAGTGTTGACAAAATGGGAACTAGCGCTCACATTTTCATGTTGTTTTTTTTTTAAATTATGACCTTGTACCGTCATATTTTTTTCCATTGTCAAGTTGATTGCTAACTTGTTTATTTTTAATATTATGTGTTATTTTTCGAAAAACGTCATATTAGACAAAAAGGGAGACTTGTACGAACGACACATTTATTTCTAACAACCACGTTGTGTAATCTCATTGACCTATCCCAAACATTTGTTTTATTAATTTACTTAATTACTATTTACCATTTCTCTGACATTATTTTCAGTTTACTTATATAACAAAGGACCGAATGGAATTGCGGACTTTTGAAGTCGTTACATGTATATGAGATCAACAATCATATATGATATATCATTCTATTGGCTATCGGGTACAATCGAAAAACACAATTGCTCTTTTGATGTCTATGCAGGTAATCAAAAAAAAAGTTTACTAACTGTATGTTTTATTAGTAATAAAAAATTATGTTCAATTATGATTGCTTGTTTTCCTTCTTTTTTAGTTTTCAAGTTTTGTCTACAACAGCATATACTGGAGACAATGCAGCCTTTTTGTTATAATTATGTCCTGTGATCCGTCTTTTGTCTACAACTGCATATGTATTACCGTTCCCTTCTTGTGAAATATTCTGCTCTCTTTTTGCTAACTCTTTACCTTCCAAATGTTCATATCCTAGTCCTTTGTGAATGTTTTCTTCGCGTGTAGGGATCGTATTAAACGAGGTGCTGGCTAAATCATCAACAGTACTATAGTTTATATCGTGTTCCGAAACATTCTTATGCAAAGATTCTTGATTGTTGTCCACAGTGTGATAGTCTCCCTCCAATGATTCTTGATGGTCAGCTGATACATATAACATGTTGTATTTTAATCCGTTGTAATCAGGATCATCATGTTCATTTGTAGAAGTTGTATCTGGTTTACTTGTTTCTGGATTCTTTATGTTTTCGGCAGAAAACTTCCTAGAATGACATGAAAATTGTATACATAAATGAAGGCAACAGTAGTATACCGCTGTTCAATATTCATTAATCGATTGAGAAAAAAACAAATCCGGGTAACAAACTAAAACTGAGGGGAACACATCAAATATAAGAGAACTATTACACAACGGAAACACAACATTAAAATGTAACACACATAGAAACGAACTATAATATAAAAAAGGCAACAGTAGTATACCGCTGTTCAAACTCATAAATCCATGGACAAAAAACAAAATCGGGGTAACAAACCAAAACCGAGGGAAACGCATCAAACACAAGAGGAGAACAACGTACACTAATGTCCATTTTCCTGAATTGTTACAGGACATTTTAAGAAAATAAATGGTGGTTTGAACCTGGTTTTGTGGCATGCCAAACCTCCCGCATAAACGTTATACATATTGAAAATTTGATAGCTATTAAGAAAACGAAGTTTATTTTTTGTCCATTTTTATCACTTTACTCGTTCTCTTTTTTTTTTATATATATAAATCCTTGACTTTCAAATATTTGGCTTTATTGTTTCCTGATTAAATTAAATACCTTCCGAAGGTTACAGTTTGGACTTAAAATAAATGGTTTTCGGAAAAGAAACTCTTTCCTATAATTAAAATGCGCAACTTGTTAAACAAGTATTTAATTTTATAAAGAGATCAAAACGATTCGTCGTAGTATAGTAACAACGTAGGTAAAACGCACATCATTATCATTATCATCATCATACTAATCTCTTAGATTTTTGCATTCCCTTTCCTTTTTTCAGTATAGTTTACTTATATTTATGTTGTTTATATTATATAATGCATACGCACGCTCAATTTGTATTGTTATATATTTGTATAGTGGAGTAAACTTTATACGTATGTTTTACTTGAATCTGAACCCTTTTTGCTTTGGGTGAATGTGATATGTTTGATTAAATTAAATTAAATCCGGAAAAGCGCCTCAGCAATTTTAAACTTTTGTTTGGTTTTTTCTCTCCATTTTTTACGATAAAATAATTCATAAACGTTTACACAAAAGAAAACTCTGTGAAGATATCAAAATAATTATTTATACTTCCTTATATTTTACTCCTTTCACGTACGAAATATATTCAAACAGAATTTAATGAATTATAATAGATTCAGCATTTACCTTCTGTAGAATATAATCAATAAAATCACTACTATTATCAATAGCCCACCAGCACTTCCTCCAACTGCTATGTATAGTGTTGATTCATCTGAAAGGAAACAGTACAAATTAGAAATTGGTCATCGCCTGTCCCAAGTCAGGAGCCTCTGGCCTTTGTTAGTCTTGTATTATTTTTAATTTTAGTTTCTTGTGTACAATTTGGAGTTTAGTATGGCGTTCATTATCACTGAACTAGTATATATGTTTGTTTAGGGGCCAGCTGAAGGACGCCTCCGGGTGCGGGAATTTCTCGCTGCATTGAAGACCTGTTGTTGACCTTCTGTCGTTGTCTTCTCTATGGTCGGGTTGTTGTCTCTTTGACACATTCCCCATTTACATTCTAACTTTTATTATTGTGACATACTATTGTATTAGTATCTCAGAAAAGTTTCGATGTGATATATATCATTGTAAATGCACTTAAAATGTACAAACAGTTTTAGAATAATTTCTGGATATAGGTAGATAAAAAGACATACTACAATGACGTTCATGGGTGGATGTTTCGTCCCTGAGGGTATCACCAGCACAGTAGTCAGCACTTCGGTGTTGACATTAATATCAATATATGGTCATTGTTATAAATTTTCGGTTACGAAACTTTGAATTTTTCGAAAAAAATAGGATTTGCTTATCCCAGGAATAGATTACCTTAGCCGAATTCGGCACAACTTTTTTGAATTTTGGGTCCTCAATGCTCTTCAACTTTGTACTTGTTTGGCTTTTTACCTATTTTGATCTGAGCGTCACTGATGAGTCTTATGTAGACGAACGTCTGGCGTATTAAATTATAATCCTGGTATATTCTCCACAAGGACAAATGTAAATGAGTAGTAGATGCACAAAGTTGTACATGTAGTTGTCTCCCAATAATTAATTTTCTATCCAAACATTAATCGTGTTTTCGTTGATCAGATATAATCTTATCTTATCTTAGGTGTTCAATAAAAGACATATATATGATTCCTAATGAAACTATATCCAACATAATGTTTAGTCAGTTAAGCTGAAACCAAATACTCGTAGAAGTAAACTATTTACATAAGTAACATTTAAACAATAAATGAATTGTCTCTTCAGGCAAAACAGGTAAATGAATGGTAGTTATCATCTTTGTTATACTGTTCTTTATTGTACAAATATTATCACAATTTGATTAAATGTCGCATCCTGCCATGTAATGATTACCAATTTTTGCTTACAATTACATCTATTGCCATTTGACGAATCAAATATAGACGATTTGTATGTTCATAATACAAGGGAAAACATTCTATGTATGAGATTTACCTTTTATCTTATTGGAAGATGAACCAGATGATGGCTGACCAGTGGGATAATCTGGATACTGTGTTGTTGGTAAGTTCAGCAATGGAATTCTACCAGGTTCATCACAGACAATTTTAAGGGTGCCATTTTGACCATTTACATGTACTGAAATGATATAATGATTTTTTGAATAATTTTCCTTCTCAAATGGTTTTATTTGTTTTGATTCTAGCATTTTTATATATTATCTATTCTCAACCAAATGTGCAAATTAATAACCTTGTAATATATTTTGCATCTTTTTATATAGAAACTCCTTTTTTTATCCAAATAGAATACACTGTAATTTGTTGTGGAAGTGATAGGATTCAAATCGCATCAACATTTATATTCAAACAAAATATTAATAGATATAGGAAGATATGATATGAGTCCCAATGAGACAACTCTCCTTCCAAGTCACAATTTTTAAAGTAAACCATTATAGGTCAAAGCACGATCTTTAACACGAAGCCTTGGCTCACACCGAACAGCCAGCTATAGCGGGAGCCTAAAATGAATTGTGTAAACCATTCAAATGTGAAAACCAACGGTCTAATCTAAAAAAAAAAATAAGAGAAACGATAAACTCTGATGAACCACATCACCAAAAGACAACAACGGGACATCAGATTCCTGACTTAGGACAAGTGCAAACAAAATGCTTCGGGTTTAAATTTTTCAATAAAAACCAACCTTTACCTTTATCTGAAACAATAGTGTAACATCACATCATATATAGAACGACATACAATATCAATTGAAATGGCTTCACTTAGTCAAAAGACTTATTAACACAAGTGAACATACACTGAACGAATACATTTGATCTATGATACAAATTCAATAAAATAAAGACAATACCATTAATAGTTAGATATTAAACAATTTTAATTACTATAACCTTGAACAAAAAGCTGCCAAACACAACAATATACACAGGTAAACGAAAAAAAAATTGTCGAAAGGAGAAAAGAAATATCTTTACAGGAAAAGTAATTTTGTTGTTCATAGTACGAGGAAGTAAAAATTTAAAGTCATACCAAACACTTATCAAAGCTGGTATATTGACGAGATATAACCCTGAATAAGCAAACATTTTTAAAAAAATAACAAAAACACATAACAAATAGTATCAATAGGTCAAATACACAAGAAAGTACGATTTAAGCGTACTCGCAGTTAATGACAGCTAGTCAAAAGCCAAAAACAATCAATAATTAAAAAAAATGCATCAGAGATTATAATCGACTTTAACACATCCCATAGATTTATTATGTTAACTTCAATGACATTCAAAGAAGACAGACTTGTGCAATTTCAAATATAAATGTAGGCAGTAGATTAGTTGGGAGTTGACCTCTTTATAGAACAAAAAAATAAACGTGGATTTGTCGTTATACATCCCGTTTGAAAAGAATACAAATTTAGTTATATTAAGGTTACACATAAGTTTTTTATAACTTTTTAAAGCTGAAATCTTCATATTTCTTATTTACAAAATATATATTAAGCAGCATATAAACTCATTATAGATATAAGGATTGAATTTCAATATTTGCGGTGCACCCGTGTTTCTTCTACAAAAGAATCATTAGTGAATAATCAAAATTTTAAAACGCCAAGCGAAGTAAGGAGTTTAAGACAAAGTAGACAATTACACACTGAAGGAAAGTACAAATTGTTGGTTAAATATTTATAAAAATGAGAATATAAACATGGATTGTTTCATAGAGACAGCCATAACACAGCTGAAACCGACCAACATATCTTCCACACAGGGAGAAAAGGCCTCATCCGGAAGTGGGGTTAAGGTAGCCCCTGAATAAAAACGTGTACTTGATTAGTGAACATAGACGACATACTTAACTTTTAAACATATAGATGAACTGAAATTGAAACACACTCTGGACTTACAAAGACCATATACTCATGTCATGGTACAGACGAGAAAATGTAACGGGAGATCTCAACCCTCCCACTATATCTCTAGCTAATGTAAAAAAAATACACCCACAGTTATAAACACAGTTAAACTCATATTAAAAGAAGTCCGAGTCCTATGTCAGAATAGTGAACAAAAGAAACAATGCAAATTTGCATAGATACATAAATTAACAAAATGCAACTAGCAGTTGTTACTGACATGCCAGCTCCAACCTCAATCACAAGTTAGATCATAAAAATACTGAACTTTGAGGAAAATTCAAAATGGAAAGTTCCTAATCAAATGGAAAAATTAAACGTTCAAACTCATTAAGCGAATGGATAACAACTGTCATATTGCTGACTTGTGCAGTCATTATCATATGAAGATAATGATAGATTGAACCTGGTTTTAAAACGCTAAACCCCTCACTTGTATGACAGTCGCATTTAATTCCATTATACTGACAACGATTGGTGAACAATACAAACAGACACAATAGGCATAGATGTCATAAATAGGGGTACAACAGCAACGCGAACCCAATAAAAATCGGGTGGGATCTCCCGAAGGCAAGCAGATCCCGCTCAGCATGTGGCACCCGTCGTGTTGCTCATGTTATAACAATGCAGGTAATCGTTTATTTGGGTAGGTCACATTTGTGAAAAGGGAACGGGAATGTAGTTACGACATAAGAAACATATCCGATATTATCTGGGAAACAGATCTTCCACAACGGTCAATCATTTGTGAAGGCGTCCGTAAAAATTACGAAGTTATGATTTTAACTTTACCGTTTGGAACTCTTGGTTTAAAAAAGGTCACAACTGGGAAGCTGAAATCATCTCTTTTGTCGTAAAGTTTTGTTCTCAACCGACACTCATTGTCAACTTACAAAAATAGCAAAAACTGAAATTCAAGGTAATTTAAAAATGTGTAGTCCATAAAACCTTAATTCTATTAAGATAATAAACAATATTAACCAATTGAACACAAGGGGAATAACTGTCATATTCCTGAATAAGTTCTGGCATCTTGCAGAAAAAAAGTGGCTGATTGAGCCTGATTTTAATGCTAGGTAAAAAAGTAAAACCACAAAAATTCTAAACTAAAAAATCAAAAGCTAAAACCAACCGAAAGAATGGACAACAACTGTTATATTACTGACTTGGTACAGGCATGTTTCTTATTTAAAAAATGGTGGATTGACCCTGGCTTTAGCTACCTTAACCTCTCAATTGTATAACAGTCGTATAAAATTCCAGTATGTATGGACCACGATGTGTGAACACACGCCTCCACTTACATGACAGCTGTTAATTAATCTCTAATATGCACAAAACTGGGTGAGCAACTTAAACATGTTAAACAAATATAATTTGTTATCGTGACAATAGTTTGAATCAAGCAGCAACATTGTGTTAATATCCCAACAAACAACACAACTGGCTAAAGAACTCAGAACAAACATACAAATAAATCAGATAAAATGTTGTTGCATTTCAGAATACAGATCTTAATAAAACTTTCATTCATAATTCAGGTTCTGGTAAAATTGGATTGTAAATGAACGAATATCACTGAATTCAGCCACCATAAACTAAAATATATCTACGTAAAATATTTTTAAATGTACACGGATCTTAGCTTTCTCAAAAAAATAGGTTCGGTCTTTTACCACGACTATTTTGATCTTAAAAGAGGGGCTCAAGATACCAAAGAGACATTAATATTCGTTCTCGCTACATTGAAGACCCATTATTGGCCTTCGGCTATTGTCTGCTCTATGGTCGGGTTGTTGTCGCTTTGATACATTCCCCATTGTCTTTCTCAATTTTATTCAAATTCATAGATCGAAAATAAATTGACAACGCCATGGCTAAAAAAGAAAAAGAAAAACAGACAAAGGATAGTACAGAAGACACAACAAAGAAAACTAAAGACTAAGCATCACTAACCCCACCAAAATCTTGGGGTGATCTTCTAACCGTCACTGATGAGTCTTAAGTATACGGAACGCGCGTCTGGCGTATTTTTGTATTCGTATAAAGCATAATTCATTCAGAACCTTTTTAAAGACAAAAAGAAATAGCACCATGCAAATTTCTTTAATTTTAATTTCAAATATATTGATGATGGCCTATCAGTGAATAACCTATAGTTCAGCCAATAGTTGCATCTCCTATATCCCAGTGAACATGAAGTTAAGGATACTACAGCTACTAGGAGGACTGCTTCGTACCTTGATCTTTTCCTCAATATTGACACATATTGACGACTTCACACTAAAATCTATGACAAACAGGACGATTTCAACTTCCCAATTATCAATTTCCATTTCTCAGCAGTAACATACAGTCTGCCCCATCGTATGGTGATTATATATCTCAGTTGATACATTATGCGTGAGCATGTACATACTATAAGGCCTTCATATAAAGGAGTGTACTCCTTACGCAAAAACTGCTCCAACAAAGTTATGAGGAAGGCAGATTAAAAACGAAACTTAACTTTTATGGACCCCATCATAAATAGGTTGATCTGTACGATGTGTCTGTGTCTAAACTAACTAAGGACATTTTTATCACGTCTTAGATTATTGTTTACCATTTACGTTGTCAGGTTTTCTAAGTATCCAGATATGACTGTTTTGCTGAGTGTAAATTTGCATTGCTATAAGACGTGTCACGGTGTTTTAATCCAACATTAATGTATTTGGTCATGATGTTTTACAATGTATTTGTTATTCTGGTCGGTTAATTATATCATTCGTAAGATTTAAGTTTAAAGCAACTAAACGTACACGATGTGTTTGTTTTACAGTTTGATTCAGAAGAAATACCAACATAGCTAGATAGTACAGCTGATTGTCTAATTACTAACACGATTCTGTATTAAGTCTTGTTATTATAATGAAAAACATCTTATACGATAATTTCAAACCTACCCTTGAACTACATTGTGTATTACGTTATGATGCGTGATAAAATTATCGTATTGGAATTAATAAACAAGGTCATATTTCTTGATGCAAACTACACAGACTGGTCAGTCACAAAACTCTGTACTATAAAAAATGTGATGCTTCGTTAACTAACGCAGTTATGAAATACGTATATCAAAATAAAGTTACCTCTTTGTATATCGATACAGTATCCTGTGGTTAAAATTCCAGTACTAACTGTCGATGTAAATCTCAGCACACTGTTTTTATTAAACACTAAAGAACGAGTTGTTTGTCCGGATGTACATCCTATTGGAAACATATTTTGATTTGGCTGTAATGTTTCCATCTTATAAAAGTCGAGATATAGCTCCATTCCACATCCTGCTTCTTTTGGTGCTGAACTGTTTAACTCTCGATATGGTTGAATATACATTTGAGAGGTTTCTAAACTTTGGTTTTCGATAAATACCAGGCATGTACAATTATTTTCCTGTGAACTTGCACGAAGGGTAACATGATCAAAATTTTCATTTCCATATTTTGATTCACCTATCTGTTCAATTGCAAAACTAGCTCGACACATATCAGTTACTACGAATAGAAAAAAACATTATTAAAAATGTGTGTCTAAACATTCAAAATTTGTAAGTTTTAGATTCTTAATTTGATTTCGAAAAAAAACCTTCTGTTTGTCAATCATTTCTTGATAATTCAAATAACTCAAAACAAATCAAAATGAAGTACAGTAAATGGCCTAAAAGAATTCACAGTGAGAAAAATCCAGATAGGTCAACTATGCAATAAGATAGCTATCTGTTTATACTGATGTGTCCACTAGTAAACAGTGTCTCCACAACACGATTTATGTGTTTCAAATTATTGTAAATACAATTCATTTTAATTTTGATCATAAGAAATTAAAATTGATCTAAGGCAAAACAACTGCATACAACTATCTAATATTCTTGTCTTGTATATTTATAATTAGAGATTGTACTTTATAAATACAGCTGTTTCTCAAATCACGCATGTTTTTGGGAGATATATAAATACTTTGTTTACGAACTTATTTCCGGATATGATCTATATAGAAACATAACTTTGAAATGTTACTAGTAAAGAAAAATACTGTTGCAGTGAAAATTCAAATTTGAAGTATGCCCCAATTGAATGCTTGGGTCGTACAGAATTTAAGTATAAGTTTAAACTCTAACAAGTTCGGGACATATAGATGTTGAAAATATGCTGCACAGCTCTATGTTTTGAACTTTAAACAATGGAAGTACATATCAACTTTTTATTCTAGGAAATATTTGTTTACGAAAACACCACTAAAAGTTTTAACCGCAAAGGGAGATCTGATGGTAAATAGTATTGCATACATTAACAGATATGCAACCTAGAGTTTTTTTTTTAACGAATATTGCCTTTATGTACCTTGAGAGCTTGGTTGTATATTTGGACAAGGATCTGGTACGATACATAAACTAACTGCAAAATAAAATGTGTAAAGAATATGTGTTAAATGTGTTGCTCACAGTCATTAGTATATTTGTGACTAATGTTTAAGTCTTTAGAAAACATGTGAATATCTACTGCAACACAAAACTAGTTTTTTACGGTTTAAGAAAGCCAGTGATGATTCCACAAGTTTGTTTATACCCTCGTGACCAATCGTATGCAAACAGTCGACCAGCTGTCAATATACATGTAGTAACTGTTTACATTACAGTATATAGATATACTTTATGACGAGTATATATTCTAAATGAGTAGATAGCAAACATATGTCTTTTTTGTGCAAAAGTTAACCTTATACCAATTTTATTGCATTGTTTAAGTGCTTTGAATTTAATTTGAAGGTAAAAGGTTCACTGTTAGATACCGATATATACCTAATGAACATTCTTTGGATAAGCATGACTATGTATAAATATAGATGAAAAAATATATATCATGATTTTTTAATAACACATACACAATGTACACTTCCTGGTTTAGTATACGTGTTTGGAAACCGAATAAATAAATGAACTTCATTTTCTTAACTTTAACAAATTACATAAGTACTTACATCTGCTTTTCCATATCCAGAATAAAATATATAAATAACCAGTTTTAGTTCCCATATTCACTTTACTAACAAAGCAGAATTGTCGTTATTTATTTTAATTTCATACTTCAACGATCATTTAAATAAAATGTGTTTAAATGCCATTTCTACATGTTTCTGAACATATAGGTAAGATAGTCAATCAAGCATTAATTTAAGTTTTTGTTATTTTAATTTAATTTTATTTTCTTTCCCATGCAACTTGTACAGGTAACACCAAATGCTACTTTACTAATGATACGTTTCATAATACATTATGAAGTGTTTATGCGTAATATATATACATTTGAAGTAAACGTGTGTTGTTTGCAATTGAATGATTTTGTATACTTGTTAAGAAAAATATTTAAATAAAGACACATTTCTTTAACCTATTTTTATTCTATGTAAACAAAAATGAGGGAGATAATAAACCAAGTGGCTTTAATAAAGGGATGTGATGTCACAAACATGTTACAACTATCGGTATACCTAACATGATTGCTGTTTTACAGTCGAAATACGCTGAAATACAAATTTTACTCTGAAGTCTAGATCGTAATTTTCATTATTATCTTTGAGATTTCTATATACATGTATCTCAATTTTACTACCTTTTCTGAGTAAAAAAAAACATTCTTATTTAAAGTAACCATTTAAAAGCTAACATTTTCGTTTCCAAAGTGGAGATAAACCTTTACATATCACTGACTCAAAACAAATATATCGAAGTAGACAGATATATTTAAGATGGATTCAACATGTTAAAGTCATTATTCTGAACGTCAGTTGTGTTAACATCTCATGCATGCATGTCAACTTGATTTTATAATGTATACCTCTTTGTGTGTCTTTGTCACATATGTTTAATAGTCATAGTGATAAAGATCATAACACCATGTTGACTGCTTTACTCCTAATTGTGACATTTTTGAAATTGAGAATGGAAATGAGGAATGTGTCAACGATTCAAAAATTCGACGAAAGAGCAAAAACACAGTCATCGAATACCACCAATGAGTCTTCAACACAGCGGGAAACGCCCGCACCAGGATGCATGCTTCAGTGGGCCCTACACAAAAATATGAAGCAGTTCAGTGATAATGGACGTCATACTATACTCCAAAATATATAAATGGACTAAAATTAAAAATTATACAAGACAAACGAAGGCCAGAGGCTCCTGACTTGGGACAGGCGCAAACATGCGGGGTGGGGGATAAAAATGTTTTGTGAGATATCAACCCTCCCCTTATACCACTACAAATGTAGTAAAACCTTTAATGTCTAGTTGGGTTTTTTCACAAATCATTGTCAATATAAATAGAATTTTAATGGACTGTCATAAAATGTGTGGGGTAACGCTAGCCATTCGTTTGATGTGTTTGAACTGTTGAATCCATGCAGAGGAAGATATTGAAAGTGAGAGTCTAGATCGACCTTAATTATCCGTGATATGCTCAAAATTATTGGACTATTAAATTACGGAATTAGATACGTGAGGGTGATCCGTGCTTGAAGAACGGGATGTCTTCATTTTAGAAAAAATATTGAAACCCTGTTAATGTCGAAAAATGTCGGAAGTACTGACAAAAAAGCGGTGATTCATAAAGATATATTATATATGATATGAGTCTTTAGTTTTCTTTGTTGTGTTAAGGACACTGCTGTTTGTTCTTTGGTCGCCTTATTATTGTCAGTTTATTTTCGACTATGAATTTGAATGCCGTTTTAATATCTTTCGCCTCTCTCCTATTCCTTAAATATACTATAAGATGTACTTTATATTAATCCTTTTCCACCTACAGGATGGGAGTGCATTGTAGCGGCATTAGCGTGCTCTTTTTCGACATCTACAAGGGTGTCAAAAAACTGCAAAACTCAGTTGGAAGAGCTTGACATCAAATCAACAAAAAACACACACATCAATATTTAAAAAAAACAAAGCACTGATATTAAAGACAGGCAGTTACAGAAAGCTAGTTTGAATATGATAATAAGAGATGTGATATGATTGCCAATGAGACATATATTTACAAGAGACCAAATGACACAGAAATCAACGACTATAGGCCACCGGATGGAGTACAACCCATACTTAATAGTGAGATATAAACGGACCCAAAATGACAAATGTAGAACCATTCAAACCAGAAAACCAACCCCTTGCTTTATGTACAAAAGAACGAACGAAAACAAATATAATAATCATTCTGCAACAAACGATGACCCCTGCATTACTGACACTGGACAGGCACATACAGAATGTTGCAGACTAAAACTAGTTTGAAACCAATTCAACTTATAAACAAATCATATATTCCACACAAAAGAGGATGCGGATGGTACAAGAGGGATATGCAAACTCATGAATGGCATAACTTGACAAATCGACAAGTCCATGGCAAAACAAACAACAAAAAGGCAAACAACAGTATAAAAATAAAGCAATATTCAAATTGAATTATTAATGGACTACAGCGTAATTCTTCAAGACATACACTTTATGATAAATCAGGACTTTCAAATACACGAAATAAACATAAGCTGATACTGTTTGATGAAACACCAAATGGGATGAATTCTGCATCTCATATCTAGGTAGACGTAGCTCTTATATATACATTTTCATTCATCCCACAATAAAGCTTTTGAAAAATCTTTCTCTAAGTAGGAATGAAATCCCCTAGTTTATGTTTATTCAAAAATAGTGTAGAAAAATGAGATATTTAAACATTTCAATAATGAAATAAGAAAACATAGTATCAGTCATTTGCAACTTAGACATAATGCTAACAACATATAATCAATTGTTATCAATGATCACTATTTGTTAAAATTGTAATCACCCTGTTTATGATAAGCTGCATTTGTCTCTTATATGCTCTTAGTTAAATTAAGATAGATCTTACTTGATGCCATTTTATCAATTAGTGATAATATTGATGACATAAATATTGACTCATTATTTTCGTATGATATAAATACTGCTTTTTCTTAATATTTTCAGAAATATATCAGTGACAAGCATTGTTTCACGTAATTTGTTTTAATTTTGAATACCTTCAATCGCACTCAAATCACAACTGTCTATATCTACTTTCTGTCTCTTATAAACCTTAAATATATTTCGTATGACTCTATACTCTATCTCACAATTTAAAATCTTATTAAAAAGGCTAAGTACTACGAATAAAGATGTACCTAAACACTATTTATATGGGCCGAGGAAACTGAATATAGTTGTAATACAATCTGATGCTTTTCATTTTTCTTGAACTATGACTTGTGTAGAGTCAATATAATTGCTGACACATCTTGTATTTGTGGTTGCAACATTGAGACTGTACACCATTTACTTTTCAACTGTTATTTATATACACACCAGAGAGAAATTATGATGAACATTATGATATGACTTTCTGATGACCTTATACTGAATGTTAAGTTACTGACATCTGGTAATCCTTATACATGTATGAGCAAAACATTCATATATTTTAACATGTATCCGAGTTGATTAAAAGGTTAGAGAGATTTCTTGTTATGAAGTAATATTGTATTTGCGGTACACTCACTTCATTATCATGATTATTACCAATTTTTACGTTATTACTCTTTCACTTTTTTTTAATAGATAGACTCGTGAAGTATTGTATATTCTAATTTATTGAATGCTTTTATTAATATTGTATTGCAATGTATTGCTCTTTGACACATTCCCCATTTCTATTCTCAATTTTATTATTCGGATCGGACTTCATACGTAAGGTTTACTTGTGTTCAATCCATTTCACTTATTAAAATGTGTTTAAACTAAACATTCTCAAGGTAATTCAATAAGTTATGATTAATTACTTACGAACTTCAATAAGATACGCTTTTAATCTGTATGTGTTTGTGTGTGCTTGTAAGTAGCATGCATGTCAAAAATCAGTTGTTATTATTGATTTATACCTTTCAGATGTAATGTTGAGCGAGCTTGTGTAGGCTGTGCCTGTTACTAAATTATTTTCATATCTTAATGAATAAAATTTGTTTAAAATTCAAAAGAACCATTCCATAGTTAGGCAGTTGGTGTATATCTGTCTTTTGTGAATCAGTTATTTCATGACGGTCAATCAACTAATGATGGCGTCCGTTTATTATTCTAAGGAATGGCTTCAATTGGAACCCCAACATTGACCGTTATGGACTATTTGTTTCAAAGATAATGCCAGATACGTTCCAATTGTTGACACGACAATTCCGTCCCATTTTCTTAAACTGTAACCTACTGTTTATCGGGTTTGTACTTAAATGAGTAACACAACGGGTGTCACATATATATATATAGATTAAGATATAATTACTCTTCCGCAGCACACCAGATCACCCCAAGTTTTTTGGTGAGGTTCGTGCTTATGCGTTAGTTTTCTTTTGTAGTGTTTTATGTACAAATATGTATTTCTTGGTCTTTTCGTTTGTTGTAATGTTGTAATAGCGTTTTATTCAACTTCTATGTAAAGTTTAAGATAGGTTACAAAATCAATCATGTGAGGTTTACTATTTAAAAAATAAATGGTGATGCAAGTCGAAGACGTTTTTATAATGTTTCACTATCTGTTATCAATCAGCTATTGTTTTGTCCATATAAATGAGAACCATTTGTTGTGGAAACACATTCCAATTCGATTTTAGTACAAATACATCTATACTGTGTAGGAGGTAAGTTCTAGTAAGTCCATTTCACTATCATTTTTGTGTATCAACTAATTCATACTGCTGATCATCTGCTTGCGCGCTGTTTAATGTACTGTAGTTTGAATCATTTCCTGGTTCAGATAAGCTGTCATACTGCATGTTTACGTTATCTATTGACATTGGCGGCTTACTCTTGGACCGATGTCTGAAAAGAAAACAAGATTTTTAAATGTATTTCAGACTTAAAGTCCAATAAATGTATTGTTAAGATATCATAATAAGTCTGAAAAATGCATGCCCTTGTGCAATGCCAACATATTCGTATTTAAAGGATAAAGGATCAAAAGTTTCAAAACTAAATAGTTATAGGCAAGGAATATTTTAAACATGTTATAAATTCGTATTTAAACACTTTAACAAAATAATCAGCATTACCCTTACGATTTTAAATGTGTATGGCAAGTCCATTTGGAATATACAATCCAATATTGTTTGGAGGAAAGAATCAAAATCTGGTGTTACCTTTCCGTGAATTAATCGTTAGGCTTTCCGGCCATACGACTATTCTTGTAGTAACTTGTAGAAAAAGTAACTTGATAGAAAAAAAAAGCACAATTGAATCTAAAACAAAATAAGTACCGTGAGAATATAAATTCTATCTAAATTTGGCCTCAAGTGGGCCTCTTGTTTTCTTAAATGGACAATTTTAACACTGAAAATTCTTCTAGTATGACTAAATATTGCCTTATTCCATAAACAGTACTAACTTAAACAGAACATTCCCCATTTTAATAGATTATAGCTAGAGAAATATCCAAGTGATACATTTAGGAAATTAAACAGCAAAGAAGGCAAATATCTCAGTTAAAAACATTTGTCGCGACTTGAATTTTGGTGTTTCCAATTGAACTCTATATTGCGAAAGGTGAAAAGAAATACAAAAGAACTATAGTTTGGTGTATGTTATACAATATAGTTCATATTGAACTCCTAGCAGTCCTTAAAGTTTTATCAGTACCCATCAATTTGACTTACAATGATGAATCAGCAATTTTCTCAACACAGTATTGTTCTTAGTGAATATTTTTTATTCTTTCTGATAAAAATCAAATGTACTAATCAAAAACTACTAAATAGTATAACATAACTGAAGTCTGATGCCCACTATCATTTCACACCAAATTTATGAAATTTTAATTTTGGATGTCTTTTCAAATAATTCTCTAGAAAATATTTCAATAGGTTTGGTTTCAAAATTTATATTGTAAATATACACACTGCAGTTATTCATAGATAAATACACAAAAATATATTGTACCCTTACATTCAATCACAGCGCTCCTAAGTTGACTTCCTTCACAAAAATAAAATCTTAATAATATTGAATTATATACATGAGTTAAAGCGGGGCAATAACTTTTTTATAATAAATATTGGCGGGGCGTAAAGTTTGTTTTTAATATTTGCTGTACACCGGCCCCAACCTCAGATAAATATTGCACAGTCCATAAACTTAAACTAAAATAGGGTACTATCATTCCTTAAACCTTGGATTTTCCTCAGCTTCGATTTGGCCGCTATCCATGCGTTATTATACTTATACAATTTCACAGTTGCGTTTCTGTGAGATGATAATGGAGACAATATCTAAGATTCAGTTAGTAAACAAAACAAAATATCTATGAATATCAAATAACTCACAAATAGAGACGTACCAGCTGTATTATAATAATACAAATTGCAAACATATTTATATAAAAAAAGATTTAACGACCAGTGCGCCAAGACAATTAAAATAAACATGATAAATCTATACACTCTGAAAACACGAACATGCTATGAAGAAAAGGCTTACACGTCACTGTAAAAGAGGGGCGAGATACCAGAAGGACATTCAAACAAATAGAACGAAAACAAACTGTCCACGCCATGACCAATGAAAAAGACAAACACACAAATAAAAGTACATATGAAACAACATAGAAAATTAAAGAATAATCAACACTAACCCCATCAAAAACATGAGGTGGTCTTAAGTGATCAGGAAGGGTAAACCGATCATTTGGCAGCCGTGTATGTTATTACAAACCCGGTAAATATTCAAATTCGATAGGTCACATTCGCCGCGAAAAGTGAACAAGATTGTAGTTACAATATAAGGATCATATCCAATATCATCTGTGAAACAGACATTACTTGTACGGTCAACAAACTTGTGATGGTGTTCGTAAAATATACGGAGGGATGATTTCAACTTCACAATTTGGAACTCGAGGATTAATGGCTTCCTTGTGAGAAGCAACCCTTTATCAAGGAATTCAAGTCCGGTAATATTGTTTTAACTAGGATATAAATACTCCATATACAGGCGCTGCTGGAATGTTGCTATATAAAAAGGTAAAGTTCACAAATTTTGGGAAGCTGAAATCATCTCTTTTGTCGTTAAGTTTTGTTTTCAACCGACCCTCATTGTCAATTTCCTAGATGCTAGTCAAGATATGAGGCGCACTCAACTGTATCTGTTGTATCCTTTATCTCTTCATGTAGTTCGATGGAATAGTTATCAAAGGTACCAGGATGAGGTCAACATAGTTAGGTGTACCTTTTACAGAAAATAATTGCTACCGCAGTGCCTGCTATAACAACCACTCCAGCACTTGCTCCAGTTGGTATGTATACTCTCGAGTCATCTGAAAGATAACAAAACCAGTAAATGCTGTTAAAGTTAATCCAGTGAGTAAGCATCTATTATATTCATACGAATATATTGATATTTATAAGTTAAAGGATCACATACTTATTTCGGAAATTAAGACAACCAAGCAGTTTTAAAACTCTAAACAGAAAACTAAACGATAATCAGACCGAAATTTAGAATTAATGGAATTGTGATTGCAGATACTTTTGTGAATTCACAGATCACATGGACTTAAAACAAAAAAGGATTTATAATGATAAAATTGAGAAAGGAAATGGGGAATGTGTCAAAGCGAAAACAACCCGACCATAGAGCAGACAACAACCGAAGGCCACCAATGGGTTTTCAATGTAGCGAGAATTCCCTCACCCTTAGGTGTTCTTCAGCTGGTCCCTTAAAATATGTATACTAGAACAGTGATAATGGACACCATACTAAACTCGCAATAATACACAAGAAACTAAAATTAAAAATCATACAAGACTAACAAAGGCCAGAGCCTCTTGACTTGGGACAGGCGCAAAATTGCGGCGGGGTTAAACATTTTTATGAGATCTCAACCCTCCTCCTATACCTCTAGCCAATGTAGAAAAGTAAACGCATAACAATACGCACATTAAAATTTAGTTCAAGAGAAGTCCGAGTCCGATGTCAAAAGATTTAATAAAAGAAAATAAATAAAATGACAATAATACATAAATAACAACAGACTACCAGCAGTTAACTGACATGCCAGCTCCAGACCTCAATTAAACTGATTGAAAGATTATGACTTCATCATATGAATATAAGGTACAATCCCTGCCGTTAGGGGTTTAGTATCATACTATCATAAAATATATGAGAAGAACATAACCCGTGTCATGCCAATAACTGGTTTTTTTTTTAATAAATGTGTTTAGTTCCGATGCAAAGACCCTATAAGTGAATCAGTATTAAAGCCAAAATATGCAATCTTTAATGACCTGACAACATTATCGTAAATATATCCCTTCTTAATAAATATGTTTAAAGGTTTTGTAAGCTTTTGAGGTGAATACTGACATTTTTTTGCTTTGTAAAGAATATTACCATAAATGATTGGATGTGAAATACATGAACGTATAAGATGTCTGCATGTTGAGTTATATTTACGAATTATTTCCTTATACCGATGATAAAATTTAGTAAATGTTTTGACCAGTTTGTGATATCGAAAACCTTGGTGTAATAACTTTTCAGCAATACATTAATTTATCGTATTTCTTTAGAATACATACTGAAGTCGTCATTATTGAGAGCCAATATATCATCCAAATATCTAAAAGTATAATTGTTAAATTTTTGTATCAAATGTTGTTTCGATGGGTCTTTGTTAATTTTAGTCATAAATTGTAACTCATAACAATACAAAAACAGGTCCACAATAAGTGGTGCACAGTTAGTCCCCATTGGAATTCCAACAAGTTGATGATATACGGAATTTTCAAAGCGAACAAAAATGTTATCAAGTAAAAATTCAAGCGCATATATAGTATCAAAGCATGTCCAATTGACATAGTTCTTTTGTTTATTGCTACTAAAAAATGATCTAAAAGAGTTTGAACATATATACTGGCATTCTAACTTTTTAAATGCCCAGTTAATAAGGGATGTGAAATTTTTCTTAATAAAAATATGAGGCAAAGTGTTATAAAGGGTAGGAAAATCAAAACTTTGAACAGATTCAAAATCACCAATATATGCATGCAATTTATCAAGTACTTCCAACGAGTTTTTGAAAATCCAAAAGTAATTAATTCCACTATTTTCAAAGGCTTTATTAGAACAATTTATTATCAGGGTTTTTATTGTACCAAGTGTACTAGTAAGTAAAACAGACAACTTAGTAGTGGAACAATGGCTTGAAGATGAAATAAATCTATATTTGTAAGGATGTTTGTGTAGCTTCGGAAGCCAGTACATAATTGGGACTTTCATTGTAATTGGTTCTGCTTGTAAAGAAGTAGCTAAAAATTTGTGTTTGTTACAGAGTCCAAAGATTTTTGTCAGCTTTTTCCCGTTTTACCCATTTCAAACAGTAGGTACGGAGTGAGTCGTGGATGATATTACGACACTCATTCCAATTAATAATTGACGTGGGACGATATTTAGGTCCTTTACTGAGGAATGATTTTAACTTTCGGTCGCGAACGATGTTAAGATCTCCTGTTATGACATGGGAAATGGGGCCATAGGTGTATTCGGAATTTCTACAATTACACGACATAGGTGTATTTTCAATGATATTTATATCTTTACACAATTGGCTATAATTAAACACATATTTCCGAGTAGATTTCTTGTAAATATAACAAATAAGAGGGAGTTCAATATTATCAAAATATCCAGGAATTCTGTCTTTAACAGAATGGTCGTTAAAAATACCGGCAATATTTACGAAATCAAAACCTTTATTGACATGCTTTATTTTAATAAAATGTTTTTTATGATCTTCGGGGGGGTCAATTTTTGGAAACAATTTAGAATAACAATATGCCATTATAATTTGAACAATTTCATACTGAGGACTGTAATATGAAATTGTGTTGCAATCCTCTAAAATTTTATTTTATTTATTCATAGGTAAAGATAAAAGCTTGGTTAACATTTAACAGATAATGTCTGCCGTTGTTTTTTGAAATAGAAATAAGGTCCGAAATATTTGTATGGTTGGTCCGAAATTTTCTTTGATTGCGATTTTTTCTGCGTCCATGAGAACGATTTTTACGAACAGTTTAAGAAACTATATCCAAAATATTAACAGAATCGGTGCTTGATATATTGCCAATTCCCATGATATTATCAATTAGACCGAGAGGGTAGACTGTCTGTAATTTTTTAATCCAATTTAATTAAATTATTTTCCGTGATCGTACAAACTTTGAATGAGATTCACCAGGCTGCTTATTTACTACTTCTAAAGGTTGAACTGTTAAATATTTAATAGGATGATTGTGCTTCTTAAGATGTTGATAAATGATACTTTTGAATTTATTGGGTCTTTTAAAACAATACAGGTGTTCTTGCGTGCGTTTAGATAAATATCGCCCAGTTTCACCTACGTACTGAATACCGCATCCCGGTTTGTTTCATGTGAGTAGATACATAATACTGTTTGTTTTTCAAGTATAATCAGTTTCAAAATTTAAAGAAAATGTGCGACCATGAAACGTTGAACTTACCGTATTGTTGGTGGAAAGACGGGGACATGTAAGTCATTTTTTGGCATGACACTTATCGATAGAAGGGTAACCACGATTTTATTGTTAAAACTGTTAGCGAATGTAGTATTTTTAGATAAGCGATTTTGAAGATTGAGACGTGTAGATACCCTTTGAACGAGTTTAGTATTTAATATTTTTCCATTTCTAAGCTTCATGTTTTTTTTTTGGTATGTATATTTTATTACAAAGGAGCAAAGACTGGCGTCCAGAATATGAACCAGCACACAGTAAATTGAATTGTGTAAATATGAAAAAAACTGTTCGACTAAAGACGTCAAACGCTTTTTGTCATAAATTTCCCGACAAATTTATCAAAAGATAGGGTATATCAAGGTAGCGGCTGACGTCTGACTACATAGATGAATAGGGCTGAATATTAAAATACTACTTTTTGATAAATAATCCTAAAGTAATGGACATAGAGAAGTTCTCGCTCGGACACACACTTCATAATCTAGTATAATATAAGAGCATAAACCCTAAGCACGGGGAGGCACTCTACTGTCTCCACACGGCACTAAAGACAAACTCTGTAAAAAATAAAGTTGAGAAAGGAAATGGGGAATGTGTCAAAGCGACAACACCCACCCGACCATAGATGTCTGAATAAACGGAATGTTGTTATGATTTACAAGATAAAACAGCCGAGAAATGTAGAGAGATTGCAATTATAATAGAGATATAAATATTAATGCAATAATTTACTTAAAAGATTTTTTCGATCCCTGTATCCACAACTTTAATGAACCAGCTTCAGTAAGAACACGAGTTAAACAAATCTTTTCTGCTGGATTTTAAATCCACTCAGTAACATGATCGAATCTTAAAGTTTGAACCCCACTGGGATAATGAAGTATCTATATCTTATACATTTTTTAAAGATTCAACAATTAAAGATTCATGTACTTTCTTGAATTAAAAAAACTATTGGTTGCTGCGTCATGTTTATTGTTAACTTTGCATCGATGTACGTCTCTAACATGTATCTGAAAGACAATGCATAGCTTTATTTAGAACTTTTTGTTTTATTCATAATGTTCTTCTCATTCATTTATTTTATAAATACTAAATATTTGCCCCAAAAATATAATTTTGTGCTATCATTGGAAATTGATTTGTTGGTCATATACATGTATTTCAAAATATGTCATTGACATGTTTAAATGGCCTTGATTTGTTATTGTATCTGGACAATTTTCCCTACCTTTTTAAGAATACAGAAATTCATCCTGCGTTGATCAATTTTACAAATATAGACTGAGGTTTTTTTTTTTAATATTTCTTTTAATTATTATTAATTTAATGCTTATGATACTGTATGTATTGCATCGTAAGATATATTTCATAAAAAAAAATTAGAAATCGAAATGTATTTGTTGCACATTGTGCTAATTTTGCAAATATATATCATCATTGATGTTTAAAACCTCAAAGTTGAAACATGTAAATGTTAATGTGAGATTAGTTTAAAGAAATGTCTCTTTTGTTATTTCAAATCGTGTGTTAACCAATAAATTCAAAAGTCGATTTAAAAACTTTAAATCAAGGCTTTTCGTTGACGGTCGTCCTTTGACCGATTATAGTTTACTTTTGCAAATTGAGACTTTGATAGAGTCCAACACTCATACCACATCGTCTTATATCCAATCAAAACTTTTAACTTAAACATGTTCTGCTTAAAATCTGGAATTCCTCTGCATTTAATTTAACTCTCATCTTCGAAATTAAGTGCCGACTTTTGTTATAATTTTCCGCCAAATGAATTTGACCCCAGTGTTCAATAACACGGTATTTTCTGACCTTCTAATCTAGGTAAGATTCTATGAAGCATTTGCATTTTCTATGTAAATGACTGTTTATCATTGGATAAATTAGCATTATTTCATATTTATTATATTTTTTGATAAATAGGTATTCAAACTTATGTATCGTTAATTTTGTTTGTGAGGGGTTCACACATTGCCGATTATTGCTCCCGTTTGAGACCAGACAGCGATAAGACACTATAAGTGAAAAAGTCAGATTACTATCCTAAATTATCTGGAATGTCCTATCATTGTCTGAACGCAGTCGTTTAAGTTCGTCACAAATTCCTATGGATCGGTAATGGTCCAAATAATTCGGCGAAGCACCCCGACAGTTAGGTGCGTCCTGTAATATTCGGGGAACTCAGCCGATTTTATCTAATCGGATTACAAGCGTAAATATGGCATGACAGATTCTGATGTATCGGATCAAAATCCTAACAATGTTCTGTGTTTTCTGGACGGTGTCCTGTGGAACGGGAATGATCAAGAGAAATTTTTCATTGCTGTTTTTCTGCCGATTGAGTCCAGATCTTGTCTATTGCGAACCGTCTTTGCCTAAACCGTCCAGTTAATAATACGAAATTCGTCAATAAAACCCACGCCAGAGTCCCGACAATTACAGAACGCAATACGACTGAGAACAGACAAAGCGTTTGCAATGCGATAGAGCGGACCGTGATCGGATTACGTTCCGACAGTACCTGATCATCCCGAGTATGCCGACATTTTTTGAACGGATAACTTCCGTCAGCGTCGGTTCACTGTCTGATCACTGTCTGATCCCTGTCGAAAAACATTCGGTAGAATCGGGACGACGTCGTGACAAACTAGGTCGAATTGTACTATGCGAAAGATACAAATCGGATTAGAAGTGGATTGAAAACGGGATCGTCGGGACAAATTCGCTTGGAAACGGCTGAATATCGACCGCTTCCTGAATAATATCTGATTGTTGTCGTGATTAAAATTTTAGTTAAAGTTTGAATTTCCATCCACGACTCACAGGATCATGATTAGACTTTTTACAAATTTTAATCGGGAATGGTCCTGTCAAGGACGGAAGTAAAAATCGTGAATGTGTGATCCCAGCTTAACGAGTTCATTTTAAGTAATTAAATATTGCCGTTAAATATTTGAAAAATGTAAAAAAGATATTAAAAAAAAATACAAATGCATCTCAGTTCTCAATTTACTTGTATCACGATCTTTAATGAGTAATTTGGCATATTATATTTACCAGAATGGTTCACTGGAGAGACTGGTGATGTCAATTGATCAATACTTGATGATTTGGTGATTTTATCTAGAGACTGTGTCGTTGTGTAGTGTGTGGATGGTATTACCCCTGGTACGCCACAAACAATCTTGAGGGTGCCATTTTGACCATTGACATGTACTGTAATTATAAAGAGGTTGTCAAATCTTTCTCTGTATTTATAGAATATTGTACATGTAGTTGTATTCGTTTGATCAACTTACTTCGTCTACGTTTTCATTTCCTTTTATTGTGATTAAATTCGATTACAACATCAACTTTTATTCATCGTATCCGTACAATAAATAGATTTTCTGTGCATTGTTTACCCAATGTTTTCAATGTCATCAAAGGATAAGCGCTTGAAAATATTTTAACTCAATCAAATGCTATGTGTGCTTGTCCAGAATTATGATCATTACTAAAGTCATTATCGTTGATTGATGTCGGTCATATATATTTGGTTTATTTGGGGTTTTTTTATAATTGTTTATTGTTTATAACAAAACTAGGACGTTTTGTTTTCTCGTTCGAGTTCTTTGGTATTTTGTCATGTTTGGACCTTTTATAGCGTACTATTTGGTATGGATTTTTTAAAAGGTCGTAAGTGGCCTGTAGTTGATTCAGTTATAAATGGTTATCGTGGTGAGTTCTCTTGTGGAATATTGTTTTTAAATCATGCAATTGATCCTAGTTTTATTCTTATACGTTATTTCGTTGCTGTTCAGCATAACACGTTCTGTAAACGATATGTTCTGCTTCAACTAAGCTATTGGTAAATATATAGAATTTAAAGTGGGTAACCCCGTAGATATTTATGTCAATGTTCATACATCGATAAAACGGAAATTTTTGAGGCCATTCTATATTAAATTTAAAGTATATGTCGTTTGGTTTTGAAGATTCAATGTTTAAACAATTTGGAATGTTTTCTCCAATTTAACGTGCATTATAAGGTAATAATTTAATTCTTTCCAAATTATAACTAGATAAAAGAAGTGATTTTGTCGACTTTTATTCAATTTATACGATACTGATATTTAAGGATGGACTTAGGATCCAATTAAGAGACTTGTAAGTTGTGTCCTGGAGCCATCTAAGACGCATCTTATGTTAAGACGTCCTATCTGCTAAAGTTTTTTTCATTAAAGATAAGAAAATCGTTTTACGTTATTCCTTTTAAAAAAACATTTATTAATGACGAAACTAATTGATAAAATTGTTTACGAATTTTATATTTTCATTTTTACATTTTAAATGTTATTCTAAAATTGTATCAGAAAGGATTGTAATTTAAACTGGAGAACAATTTGTTTTGAAACGAAAATTGGCATCACAGCGTAAATAACGAAGTTCAAAGTTTGAAATAATGCATAAAATATAAACTAGTTAATAACCGATGATGCGTTTCATTTCATTAACATCTTCATGTAAAATAATGAGCAAAAAGCGAAATCGAAACTTTAATGAGTTAGAATGAAGATATGATTATCTTAAGACACCTCATTAGGTGTCCTAAAGTAAGACCGAAAAAAAATGCAAATATATATCCCAAGTTAAGAGAGCTTCGAGAACACAACTGAGGACACACAATTGTCATAAGATGGTCTTAGGACACATCATTAACATACGAATGCTTCGAGAACACCACCCCTGAACTCCGAGGAAAATTCAAAACTGAAAGTATCTAACCAAATGACAAAATCAAAAGCCTAAACACGTCAAACGTATGGATAAACACTGCCTTATTTTCCGACTTGGTACTGGTTTTTTTTCTCATGTAGAAAATGGTGGATTAAACCTGGTTTTAAAGCTAGCTAAACTTTTCACTTGCATGACAGTCGTATTAAATTCCACTATATTAACAACGATTTGTTAACAAAACAAAGAGACATAATAGGTAAAGTGTCAGCATATACATGTATGTGTAGTTTAATGATAAGGATCAACTATATCTGAATTTAACATAAACAGACTCTGTAGTGTAGGCTTTGCTCATTGTTGAAGGCCGTACGGTGACCCATAGTTGTACATTTCTTTGTCATTTGGTTTCTTGTGGAGAGTTGTCTAATTGGCAATCATACCAAATTTTCTTTTGTATATGGCTTAGTCACTAAACTCTGTACTGTTCTATATTTACAGGCCTATTGAACTCAACTGTAAGTTAATAATAAGTATGGTAGCTTTATTAAGTTACCTCTTTGTATATCGATACAGTATCCTCTAGTAAAGTTTCCGGTACTAACTTTCGATGTAAATCTCAGCACACTGTTTTTGTTTAACACCAAAAAACGAGTTATTTGCCCGGATGTACATCCTATTGGAAACAGATTTTGATTTAGCTGTAATGTTTCCATGTAATAAAAGTCAAGATATAGCTCAATTCCACATCCTGATTCTTTTGGTGCTGAACTGGGTAAATTTCCATATGGTTGAATATACATTTGAGAGGTTTCTAAACTATGGTTTTCGATAAATACAAGGCATGTGCAATTATTTTCCTGTGAACTTGCACGAAGGGTAACATGATCAAAATTTTCATTCCCATCTTTTGATTCACCTATCTGTTCAATTGCAAAACCAGCTTGGCACATATTAGTTACTACGAAAAGAAAAAAAAACTATTAAACATTTGTGTCTAAAAATGCCAAAATTGTAAGTTTTAGATTCTTAATTTGATTTTGAAAAAAACACCTTCTGTTAGTCAATCATTTCTTGATAATTCAAATAAATCAAAACAAATCAAAGTGAAGTAAAGTAAATGACCAAAAATAACTCACTGTGGAAAAAATCCAGATAGGTCAACTATGCGTTGAGCTAGCCTTCTGTTTATAATGATGTGTTCAATATTATAATGATATGTTCAATAGTTAACAGTGTCTGCACAACAAGGATTATGTGTTTCAAAATATTGGAAAAACAATTCATTTTTACAGAAGAAACGTAAATTGATCCAAGGCAAATAAACTTCACATACAAATATTTAATACTCTTGTTTTGTATTCCATATTATAGGTTGTACTCAAGCCACGCCTGTTTTTGGGAGATATGATAGATATCTTGTTTTGTTTACGAAATGATTCTCGGAAATGATCTCTATGTTTCATCTCATAGAGACATTACTTTGAAATGTTGAAAATATGCTGCACAGCTCTGTTTTGAACTTTAAAAAAAAAGAATGGAAGTGCATATCAATTTACCATCCTAGGAAATATTTTTTTACGAAACAACTACTGAAAGTGGCACAGTTTTAGCCACAAAGGGAGTTCTGATGGTGAACAGCATTATATATATTTACAGAAATGCAACCTAGACAGATTTTTTTAAACAAATATTGCCTTTGTGTACCTTGGGATCTTGGTTTTATGCTTGGACAAGGATCTGGTACGATACATAAACTAACTGCAAAATAAAATGTGTAAAGAATATGTGTTAAATGTGTTGCTCACAAACATAAGTATATTTTTGACTAATGTTAAAGTCTTTAGAAAACATGTAAATATCTTAGAACTGTAACACAAAAATAGTTTCATTTTTTTATATTTTTAGTTATATTAATGAATCTACATTACAATTTCTATGTGTTCCATACATTTGGGATATGTATTACGGTTTAAGGGCATACGATACAGTTTTGATTCCGTATTCAAATTTTCATGTAGGCTATTTTTTACCTGCTTAAATCAAATATGTAATAAACAATATACCTTCATGTGCTACTTTTGAGTAAATTGAGGTTCAAATTTCAGATATTTTATAAAAATACGGATTTGTGGACGTATCTTATCTTTCTATAGAAATACATAACTTTTTTGTTTTAAAAGATAAACACAATCAGTTTTTGTTAAATTATTTGTAATTTATGTGTTTTATAAATATTGCAGATAATTGTACATTTTATTTTTACAAACAACTCAAATTTACCAAATGATCATGAATGTCGAAAAGAACGTCATTTTTTGCTGTATATTAATCAAATTAAAAAAAATTGCACTATTCACATTTTCATGAAAATTGGTACACATAATCTTCTCGCGTAATCAAACCAAATGGCATTTTTAAAAAGGGGTCCATGAACTCGTTTTCAAGTTAAATAAGTTTGAATGATAAAAATCAGTCGATAAATTAATCTTTTCCTGATAGTCATAGTTTGACGTCGCGAAAATAACAATTTACGTTAGCAACGTCATTACCTGCACTGTAACTGTATCGTATGCATTTAAGAAAGCAAGTATTGATAATTTTGAATGATTCCACAAGTTTGTTTATACCCTCGTGACAATCGTATTCAAATAGTCGACCACCTGTCAATGTAGTAAAATTCAGAATGTGTCAAAGAGACAACAACCCGACCATAAAGCAAACAACAGCCGAAGGCAACCAATGGGTCTTCAATGTAGCGAGAAACTCCCGAACCCAGAGTCGTCATTCAGCTGTTTACATCACAGAATATAGATATACTTTATGACGAGTATATATTCTAACTGAGAAAATTGCAAACATATGTCTTTTTTTTTTCAAAAGTTAACCTTATATCAATTTGATAGCATTGTGTAAGTGCTTTTAATTTATTTGAAGGTACAAAGCTTCACTGTAAGATACCAATATATACCTAATGAACATTCTTTGGATGAGCATTACTACGTATATAAATAGATGACAAAATATATATCATGATTTTTTAATAACACATACACAATGTACACTTCCTGGTTTAGTATACGTGTTTGGAAACCGAATAAATAAAGAAACTTTATTTTCTGAACTTAAACAAACTACATAAGTACTTACATCTGCTTTTCCATATCCAGAATAAAATATATAAATAACCAGTTTTAGTTCCCATATTCACTTTTCTAACAAATCAGAAATGTCGATATTTATTTGAACTTCATACTTCAACGATTATTCAAATAAAATTTGTTTAAATGCCTTTTCTACATGTTTCTGAACATATAGGTAAGATAGTCAATCAAGCATTAATTTAAGTTTTTAGTTACTCTTTTAATTTTTATGTTTTTCCCTTGCAACTTTGTAACACCAAACAATACTTTATTAATGATGCGTTTCATAATACATTATGAAGTGTTTATGCGTAATGTGAATATAAGTAAAAGTTTGTTGCTTGCAATTGAATAATTTTGTATACTTGTTTAGATCTAAATATTTTTTTATTATAAATATATATTAAGACACATTTCTTTAACCTATTTTTATTCTATGTAAACAAAAATGAAAGAGAGAATAAACCTTGTCGCTTAGTAAAGGGATGTGATGTCACAAACATGTTACAATTATCGATATACCTAACATGAAATTGCTGTTTTAAAAACGGAATACGCTGAAATGCAATTTTTACCCTGTAGTCTAGATCGTTATTTTCATAATAATCTTGGAGATTTCTATATATTTCAATTTTTCTACCTTTTCTGAGTAAAAAAAAAATCTTATATAAAGTAACTATTTTAAAGCTAACATTTTCGTTTCAAAAGTTGAGAAATCTGACTCAAAACAAAAAATATCGAAGTAGACCTAAATAAATAAGCGGCAGTACCCTAACGATTTTCGAATGTGTATGTCAAGTCCATTTGGAATATACATTGCAATGTTGTTGAAGGAAAGAATCAAAAACTGGTGTTACCTATCCGTGAATCAATCGCCAGGCTTTTTGGCCATACGACTATTCTTGTATATTAAAATTAGAAGCAGCAGGACAATACATTCGTGACTATTGCCGTAGAAATATTGTAGTGTCAGCTTTAGTCGTTTGTCGGCTGGGGTATTTTGTCTATACTATAAGAACACCGATGTGATCAAAAAGCTTATCAGACAAGAACTTTACGTATAGTTTAGATATGTAACTTCCAGAGACGTATTTGTTGCTACTGAGAAATGAGGCAACTGTGTTTCGTTTGCTATAATTCTAGCTTGAATGCGTCTATCTGAAATAATTTAAAGAAAAATATTTAGATCTGATACTAACCTTCTAATGTCAGAGGTATCTATAATGAATGACATCAGATCATCGATAAATACAACACCTGGCATATATATTGTCGAACAAAAAGTTTAAGGATAATGATGCTTGAGAATTTTCCGTAGAATTTGCTATGGATTTAAAACGATCTTTAAATTATCTGCTCTTTCGTCGGGTTGTTGACTTATTGCCCATTTCCATTCTCGATTTTATGTTTTCAAATTTAAATTCACGAAGACCAAATCTTAAAAGTTATGTCGCTGAACTTCATAGAGTGCAATCTTAAATTAAAATATTGTAAAATCCTTCCTGTCACTTTTGGGTCTTCCTCAGCTTCGATTTGGCCGCTATCCATGTGTTATTATACTTATACTTATAAGATTTTACAGTTGCGTTTCTGGGAGATAATATTAGAGATAATATCTAGGTTACAGTAAGTAAGCAATGAATATCAAATAACTCCCAAACAGAGACGTAACAGCTGTATTATAATTATACAAATTGCAAACACAGTTGTATTAAAAAGATCAAATTAACGACTAGTGCATCAAGACAATTTAAATAAACATGATAAAGCTATACACTCTGAAAACACGAAGTTGTTATGAAGAAAGGCTTACACGTCATTGTAATAGAGGGGCGAGGGATACCAGAGGGACATTCAACTAATAGAACGAAAACAAACTGTCCACGCCATGACCAAAAAAAAGACAAACACTCAAATAAAAGTACACAAGACACAACATAGTAAACTATTGATTTAGCAACACTAACCCCACCTGAAAGTGACTCAGAAGTGTCAGCAGATTTTGCTCAACATGTGGCAGCCGTCATGTTATTACAAACCCGGTAAATAGTCTAATAGGATAGGTCACATTCGCGAAAGAGGAAGATGAGTAAAGTTACAACATAAGGAACATATCCAATATCATCTGTGAGACGGATATTCCATTACGGTCAACCAACTTGTGATGGTGTCCGTAAAATTTACGAAATAATTATTTCAACTGCACCATTTGGAACTTTTGGTTTAATACCTTCATAATTATGAGCAGCAACTCTCTATCAAGGAATTCATAATATGAAAAGTCCAGTAACATCGTTTCAACTAGGATATATATACTCCATATACAGGCGCTGCTGGAATGTTGCTACATAGAAAAGGGATCTGCAATCATTTCATTTGTCGTTAAGTTTTGTTTTCAACCGACCCTCGTTGTCAATTTCTAAAGTAAGTGAAGATATGAGGCGGATTTTACTGTATCTGTTGTATCATTTATCTCTTCGTGTAGTTCGATTGGATAGTTATCAAAGTTACCAGGATGCCTTCAACATAATAAGTTTTACCTTTTACAGAACATAATTGCTACCACAGTGCATGCTATAACAACTATACCAGCACTTGCTCCAGTTGCTAGGTATACTGTCGAGTCATCTGAAAGATAACAAAACCAGTAAATGTTGTTATAGTTAATCCAGTGAGTAAACATCTACTATATTCATACGAATATATTGATATTTATAAGTTAAAGGACGACATATTCATTTTGGCAATTAAGACAACCAATCAGTTTTGAAAAACAGATAACTAAAATTTTACCAGACCCGAATTTAGAATTAATACAATTGGGATTGCAGATACTTTTGTAATAGACAGCGCATATAGACTTAAACAAAAAAAAACAAGCACTTATAATTATGTCTGAATGAACAGAATGTTGTAATGATTTACAAAATAAAACAGCATAGAAATTAAGAGACGTTTTAATTGTACTGATATCAAATTTAATGCAATAATTTACTTAAAACTATTTTTTCGATCCCTGTATCCACAACTTTAATGAACCAGATTCAGTAAGAAAGTGATTTAAACAAATCTTTTCTGCTGGATTTTTAATCAACCAACTAAGTGACATGATCGAATCGTAAAGTGGCAAACTCCACTTGGATAATGAAGTATCTATATCATAAACATTTGTAAATATTCAACAATTACAGATTCAAGAACTGTCTTGAAATCAAAATACTATTCATCGCTGCGTGATTTTTATTGTTAACTTTGCATCGATGTACGTCTCTAACTTGATTTAATGTATTTGTATCTGACACCTAAGACAATGCATAGCTTTATTTCGAACAGATTTTTTTATTCATAATGTCTTTCTCATTCATTTATTTTATAATTACTAAATATTTGCAAAAAGAAAAATGGTTTTGTGCTATCTTTGGTAAATTATTTTTTTTTTGTCATATGTTACAAAATATTTTATCGACATTTTAAAGTGGCCTTGATTTGTCATTATATCTGGACAAATTTTCCTACCTTATTCAGGATACAGGAATTCATCCTGTGTTAATGAAGTTTACAAATATAGGCTGAGGATTTTTATAAATACTTTTTTCATATTAATTTCGTGCTTGTGATATTGCATGTATACACTTCGTCACAAAAGTGTTGCAATCTAAAAGTATTTGTGGCACATTGTGCTCATTTTGCAAATATATATTATCATTGATGTTCAAAACCTCACCATTTACTTGTATCACGTCATTTAAAGTTGTAAACTTGTCATAATATATTTACCAGAATGGTTCACTGGAAAGCCTGGTGATGTCGATTGATCGATACTTGATTTGGTGAATTGGTCTAGAGTCTGTGGTGTTGTGTAATGTATGGATGGTATTAACCCCGGTACGTCACACACAATCTTAAGGGTGCCATTTTGACCATTGACATGTACTATAATTATAAAGAGGTTGTCAAATGTTTCTCTGTTTTTATAAAACATTTTAATTGTATCCGTTTGATCAACTTACTTCTTCTACTTTTGCTTTTCCCCTTTATTGTGAATTAACACATCTTCCTTCTTCTGAAATTTAAACCAAAGGACTGCCCAAGTCACAGAAATTTAAAGCCCTATTAAACGCATCTATAAAAATTTACATTGATAATATTATAATAAAGTTACCCCGTTGTATATCGATACAGTATCCTCTGGTTAGGTTTCCACTATTCAGTTTCGATGTAAATCTCAGCACACTGTTTCTGTTTAACGCTAATGAACGAACTGTTTGTCCAGATGTACATCTGATTGAATGAAGATTTTGATCTAACTGCGATATGTCTAACTGATAAAAGTCGAGGTATAGTTCCAAACCACATTCTGCCCTTTTTGGTGCTGAACTTTGTAACATCTGATATGGTTGCATATATATTTGATAGTTATTTAAACTTTGATTTTCAATAAATACCAGGCATGTGCAATTATCTTCTTGTGTACGTGCACGAAGGGTAGGTAACATGATCAACACTTCCACTTCCATGTTGTGATTCACCAATCTGTTCTATTGCTAAACCAGCCTGGCACATATCAGTTACTAAGAATAGTAAGAAATATAATTTTGGAAATGAAGATCATAAAACCGTAGTTTAAAAACATTGCAATAATTATTACTCGTAATTTCGAACTTTAATGAAGGGAAACATCTTTTTGCCCTGCTTAACTTATCAATTAAAAAAAATCAATTTAAAGTAAAAGATTAAATAAGAGATCACAGCGGCAAAACGCTAAATAATCAGCTATGCATTTGTCATCATCTTATTGTGTTTATATATCCTAGTTTGTTTTCTGTAGTGTCGTTATATATACTTAAAAGAACATCATCTGTGTATTACTGGTAAATATTATTTAGTCAAGTATTCCGTTTACACAATTACTTTTAAAAGACTTTCCTAATTATATAAATTAATCCATGAATAAAAAGGTTTGGTTATATGCTTGGGTTAACCATGGAAGTAATATTTATTACTTACATGGGTTAACCTATAGATGATTACAAACAGGATATCGATTGCAAATCTTATTTTTGCCGTGATTTTATTTGATCGAGCTCATATGTACCTTGAGTGCTTGGCTGTATGTCTGGACAAGGATCGGGTACACTATTTAAACTCACTGCAAAGTAAAATGTGTAAAGAATATCTATTAAATATGTTGCTTACAATCATTCGTAAAAATACAAAAACATCTTTTTCACTGATGTTTACGTCTTTGGTAAAATATATGAATATCTCTAAATTGCAACAATGAAGATATATTGCAAATTAATTATGCGATATTGTAATTTAGTTTCGTAGCATTATTATCTTATTTAGTTCTATATATTTACTTATATTAGTTAAACAAAACATTTTTCTTCTCAAAATTTATCATCGACGAACCTATTTTCCATTTGACGTCTATATATTTGCAGAAACAAATTCTTAAAAATTAATAATTTTTTCCTCGATGTATGTTTTAATATATGATATGTACGAACTCTGAACTATTAATTTCATAATTTTTGGTCAATTATTAAAAAAGTTTTCCATTAGGTTAATTTCGGTGTAGATTACCTGATGGAGTAAGTATAAGTAGTGTTACGGCCTTCCAACTAAAACAAAAACAACACACGTTTGTTTATTTGTACCATGTGACTTTGTATATTTAAATATTAAGATGACCTCTACTGACCATCAACCAAACATAGACTTCATGTCATGTGATTGTAATAATTGTTCTATATATGATAGGAAACTGTAATTTCCATTTTCTGTTTAAACAAATATTAGATATAGTATAAAATAGTATTCAAACTTTTTTAATTATTGACCAAAAATTATGAAATTAATAGTTAGAGTTCGTTCATATATTAACATACATCAAGGAAAAAAAATATTTTATAAAAACGAATTTTTAAGTATTTTTTTCTGCAAATTTATAATAGTCAAATGGACAATACATTGTATTACACTCTATAACAAGTGATAAATATAGTAATAATATGTATACTGTCGTGACAAGTAAACATAATGATTCATTGCCTTGAGTGTGTAGATAAAGGTTTATATTTGGTTAGCTTGCTTGCTAGCTTAACCGTGAAGTCATTGAAATAAAACTGTTTTAATAGATTTCTACATATTTCACTAAACGTTTCAATCAAGCTTTAAGTTTAGTTTCTTTTAAATTAGAGTGACAGTGGTATTCACACGAACAGAAGACGGTAAATACGTGTGTTTTGCAATGTTACCAATTAATAATGTCAATGAACAAAAACGGATTCATATAAATAGTATACATATATTATGGATATTCTAAATGAATTACAATCATTAATATATTTTGTGGTGATTTTTATAATGATTGACAAACTGATAACTGTGGTCATATGCCTCAATGGTATAGGTAAATGCAATTTAATAAAATTTAAATTAAGATTTTTATTTTTGTTTATATAGGTATTCCTCAATAATAGATAGTATGGACAGACTGTGAAGAATATTTCTTGCCTATTACAGGATAGACAAATGCATTGATTTCTTTCAATTGCTTAGGAATATGCACTTATTCTAAATTTACTGAAAACTGGTCTGTCATTCTTAAATTTACATGTATCAATATACAGGGTTTTTTTTTTTCCTTTTTTATTCTTACAAAAAATATTTTTAATTTTTCATATTTATGGATAAAACAGTTCATTAATTGATAAGCCTGGTCAAAGAATTTTTTATGAATATAGTATTTACATAGTATTGTGAATTAATGGGGTCAAAAGTAAGACCATTATAGTACAGAAATGATGAAAAAACATTTTTCAATTGAATTATTTTCAACCAACACGTCTATTTCACTGGAGACGCTTTAAAAGAGGGACGAAAGATACCAAAGGGACAGTCAAACTCATAAATCGAAAATAAACTGACAACGCCATGGCTAAAAATGAAAAAGACAAACAGACAAACAAAAGTACACATGACACAACATACAAAACTAAAGAATAAACAACAAGAACCCCACCAAAAAACTAGGGGTGATCTCAGGTGCTCCGGAAGGGTAAGCAGATCCTGCTCCACATGTAGCACCCGTCGTGTTGCTTATGTGATAACAAATCCGGTAAATAGTCTAATTCGATAGGTCTCATTCATGAAAGGGAAGGGGATTGTAGTTACGACGTAAGGAACATATCCGATATCATTTGTGAAACAGTTATTCCATAACTGTCAACCAACTCGTGATGGCGTCCGTAAAATTTACGAAGGGATTATTTCAACTTCACCATTTGGAACTCTTGGTTAATAGCTTCCTTGTGAGCAGCAACCCTCTATAAAGAAAATCATGAAATGGAATGCAAGCACGGGAATATCGTATCAATTGGGAGATATATATTCCTTATGCAGGTGCTGCTGGAATGTTGCTACTTAGAAATGGAAAGTTCACAATTGGAAAGCTGAAATCATCTCTTTTGTCATAAAGTTTTGTTTTCAACCGACTCTCATTGTCAATTTATAGATGTAAGTCAAGATATGAGGCTGACTTAACTGTATCTGTAGTATCCTTTATCTTTAGTTCGATGGGATAGATGTGTTCCACATAGTCACCAAATTTTGAGTTATTTACAGTCTTGAAAAGGTGTTATTTTGAAAAGTATCATATATTATGTCGCTTAGCAGCGATCAAAATGGTTGCCACGAAATCACTACAAAATACTGCTAATTATATTTATGTTCAAGATTCTCCCAATATAATAACAAATGTAATGTGAATATGTTATCTGCAAAATTATTTTTATTACTACCTAGCAACCAATAGGTGTCCATAGCAACTGTTATTTCTACCAACATTTCAATCTATTGCTTATAAATTTCAAATCAAAACAGAAAAATTAAGTACATGTTCACTTTGAGTACTAAACTGTAGAGAAGTCTAAGATATAAATCGGATAATGCTTTCTCAATCAGCAAAATAAAATCAAAACTCATACGAGACTAATAAAGGTCAGAGGCTCCTGATTTGGAAAAGGCGCAAAAATGCAGTGGAGTTAAACATTTGTAGTGAGATCTCAACCCTTTCCGTAAAACTCTAGCTAATGTAGAAAAACACACAGTAATACACACAGTAAAACTCATTTCAAAAGAAACCCGATGTCAGAATAGGTAACAAAAGAAACTAAGCAAAATGACAATGATAAACAAACATTAACAAATGACGACTAGCAATCCCTGACATGTTAGCTCCAGACCCCAACCTATTGTCTAACTGATTAAAAGGTTCTGTCAACATCATATTAAAATCAACACAATCTCTCCTGTAAGGGGTTTAGTATCATACCATTATAAAATATATAAGTAGAACATAGCCCGTATCATGCCAACAACTTGTTTTATAATAAATGTGTGTATATCCGATACAAAGACAACTTGAGTGAATCAATATTATGCCAAAACATGCCATCTGTAACAACCTGAAACAGTGTCGTAACTATATCTCTTCTTAATAAGTCACTTTGAAGGTTTGCCAAGCTTTTTGGGCGAATACCGACATGTGCGAGCTTTGTAAATGATATTACCATACAAGAGTGGATGTGAAATACCTGAACGTCTTGGTCTGCATGTTGATTTATATTACCGATTAAAGTCCTTGTAACGATGATATAACATTTAGTGGACTTGTTTGTGATATCGAAAACCCTCGAGTAGTTGTTTCTGTGTAATACATAGATTTCTTTCGTTAAAATCAAAGGCGTTGTTACATACACGAGCGAATCGAACAAGTAGAGATATATAAGTGATGTATCCATACTATTTTCTCATATGTAGAAATTCTGGTTTCATATACTAGTAGTTCATCTTTTGCACTGTTTACTATATACAACGCTTTTCTGCACCTTAATAATAGTACTTTAAGGGTATCAATATTAATATTTAAGGGTATCAATGACCATATCGGACTAGCTAACTGACTTGTGCTTAATATGAAAATAAGGTGTGTTCGTTAATGAGACAACTATCCACCAAAGTTCAAATAAAGCAGATGTAAGCAATTATAGTTAACCATACGGCCCTAAACAATGGGAAAAATACATACCGAATGATTGGCTATAAAAGGCCCTGTCATAAAAAATATGAAAATTCAACTACTAAGAAAACTAACAGCCTAAGTTGTAACGAAAACAAGAATGTGTCCTCAGTACACGAATGCCCCACTCGCACTATCATTTTCTATGTTCAGTGGACCGTGACATTGGGGTAAAATCTCTAATTTGGCATTAAAATTAGAATGATCATATCATAGGGAACATGTGTACCAAGTTTGAAGTCGATTGGACTTCAACTTCATCAAAAACTACCTCGACCAAAAACTTTAACCTGAAGCGGTACAGACGGACGAACGGACGAACGAACGAACGAACGGACGGACGGACGGACGCACAGACCAGAAAACATAATGCCCCTCTACTATCGTAGGTGGAGCATAAAAACAGGAAAAAACTAATAATTCTATGACAGATATGAACAAACGACAACCACTGAAAACTACAGGTTCTTTTCTTGGGACAGGCACATACTGATTGTGGCTGGGTTAAACCTATATGATCAACCCTCCCTCATGGTATCTGATAAATTCTTATATAAAACGACATGTTGGTAATCTTTGTGAAGAAAATTACAAATACCTTTAAAAACGTAATTAACAAAAGTTTAAACCATTTTCATATTTCCTCAGCATTCTAGTTTAGGACTATTTTAAATTATAAATCATCATAATGGTTCATTCAACACACACATTAAGAAAACATTTAGCTATGCTCAAACGTGTCTCAAACGTGTCAACGTTGCAATAATTGGAAAGTTTGCCTTTATAACTACTTATATGATTTCTTTTTTGTCTGTTCAGCCTTAACTGTTGCTTTAGAAAGTATTTATAAATATCAACCTTTACACTATTGTCATGAGAGTTTTGGTAAGAATCCATGCAGAAATAGTGAATGTAAGGTGAGGATCTAGAGCTACCTGAATTGATAGTAATACTGTAGGATGAGCCATTTTATCGGCAAATCCGCGCTGCAAGAATTTTAATCCGCAATATTACTTTTATGTATAGGATCTCAATAATGCTAACAGCACAGTTTTGTAATTTTGTGTATCATTTTTAAAGTATCTTCCTTATATTTCAACTAAAACATTTAAAGTCTTGATCTTAGTCAATTTTTGATTATTTTTACTTTTATAAAATGATAAATGATGAAATATGTGCATTTTTTGTCATACATCAGATAGTTGTTTTGAGTTTTTGAGTGATTTTTTTCTTTTTGGTGCATTTTATAGCTTACTATATATTTGTATAAGGGAAAGCCCATTATTTTTCCAATCTATAGAATCGTTTTTACTAGCAGGATGCTTCGGATATTTTATGTTATGTATAATATGGAATCATGTCTATCCTTCTACTTATATTTTACTTCTCTCTTTTTGGTTTTTCTTTTCGTCGGTAAAAACACAATGATAAGTGACTCATATGAAGAACCATTTTGTGAATGGAAACAAATATGCATAGGTAAATAATATTAAAGCTCATGAAGTATGTGGTTGACCCTATTGAACTCTATGCTCATATATAACAACTTCCTGGTGCAGTAGTCTTAACATGGTTTATAAACGAACAAACACAATGTAACATATAAAAATTGCAATTGTTCGAACCCTTAAACATTATTGTCGGATCATTATTCCATTATTTTACTTACTTTTAATTTTCCAAAGGATCCAAAATGAAAATTGAATATAAACTACTTTCCTTTTCATATTCATGAGCATTGCAGTGATAAAACTATTCATATATGTATATTAGTTTGAACATAACTTTCAATTCAAAAAGGAAATGTTTAAAGGCCGTGTGCATTGCCGTGCAATATTCAATCAAGTGATTATTTATACAATGTATCCCCATGACAGTACGCTAAATGTACGAATGAATGACAAAATGTCATGTGTATTCATCGCCATTATAAGCTAAATGTGTTTTCATAGACAATTAACATGTTGACTGAAAACACATGTTCAAGAAGTGTTAGTTGTTGTGAGAATTTGAAAAGAGAAAAACAAGCAAAAATAGATATAAAAATATGTGGTTTGAGTGCCAATGAGAAAACTCTCCATCTAATTCACAATTTGTATACGACACAGGTCTAAAAACTAACTATCTTAGTACGGTTAATATAACAGAATTTATACTTACAAAACACATTAACTAACATGCTGTTGGCATTCCTATGTGCATGCACCGGAGAATTGCTCCCTCTGAGGACAACCTTGATCCTCTATTGAAAAACTAACAAATTATTAACAGCAATAATTTAGAAATGAGATTTCACTGCCGACAACAATTTATCCATCTTTAAACAATTACGTTTCTTTGGCATCTGTCGACGATGTATATATAGAGACTAATAAAAACAGTTCTTTAATACATAAATATTGTCTTTTATATAGCCAATGGTAATTGATCATCTGGTTTCAAATTTCTTCCTTATTAATAGAACTATCAAGATATTATTGCGGTGGTTCATTTTGTACTGAACGTAAATTTTGTAATGTTTGCACGGTTTCAATATTTCTGTTGGAGAACAATGGACAAAACTGCTGTGCACTCTTTGTTTTCTGAATGTTTAGCAGATGCGGTTGTTATATGAAAAAATGTCCTTGACGGGATGCTTAGGCAACTATGAAAGGTATATTTTTGACAATAATGTGTAAATATGTAGCTAATACTTCACTGGTTCTATTAGACCAATACAGTGAATCCAGTGTTTGATATAATAGGTGTAATACCACCAAATCATGGTACGTCACATCCGGTTGTATACGAAAATAGGTCGAAAAAAATATTCCCTTGGATTGACAGTTGTAAGTAATTAATCCTCCATTTTATTGCAGTAAAACATTTCTGTTTCATAAACATATGTCTTGGGTATTTCAAATCACTATTATTTTTTTCATTTGAGGTCTATATAATATTTTGTAAACTTGAGGTTACATGGTTCCTACAGCTTGTACACATGTTAGATAAGGGGAGAAATTTGATTGGTTAACTTCCAGTGATGGTTATTTTATTGTATGCAATGAAATGTTATGTGAAAAATGAAAAAAAATTATAGTGTTGGACAGGATAAAACCTTACTCATGCCAAGTATTTCTTTATTTGAAACAAAGATAACGTCTGCAAATTTTTTGGAAAAGTGTTAATTTAGCAAAGACTAATAGGGGAACTTCAATAGTGATATTACACCTATAGCACTTGAGAAAATAGCCAGCCCGAAAAACTGTCACCGATCTTGACATATCATGTTGACTCTGAGCTTATTGTATAAATAATAATTTTCATAAAGACTATAAATAATTTAACACTTTTATCATATTTGTGCCTTTCAAAGACTCACATCGATATACATAAGATCTTTGCATATCATATACTATCTGACACAGAGTAGATTCATGCGAGTACACACAGTTTCTGGTAAGTTCAAAGCCAGTAACAACTTATAAAAAACATGCATCTAAGACTTAAATATCAACCAGTACACATCCAACAACCAATGAATTTAGTGTAAAAAGTCATTAACAGTCAACGAAAAACATGACCTTGTGCAATGCCAATGCCAGATACAGGTATCTTCTTTTTTTTGTAATGATAAAATCAATATTAATACTAATAACAACAATATTCAAAGATCTAATTATAATGTTGATTTCAATTGGTAACGTTTTAGAATAAGTTCATTTAATGGATCTATGAGTTTAGCCATGTTGTAATTAAGATTTAATTTCCCAGCTCGGTAACAACGTAACATCTCCGTACAAATAGGAATGTGTTATCCTGTTAAAAATAGTTTTCCACATATAATATCAAATTTCTAAACCAAATCTTTATATCTTGAGGAATTTAGTACATGTTTGAAGTAATTTAGGTAACGAAATCCAAAATTTTAAATTTAACTCGTATAAATGCAAGACTTAAATTGATTACACGAACTAACTGTTTAACTGCGAAAATTCAGTCTAGAATTTAGCGAGAGTCCTACATCATAAATGTGTTAGTGTAGATCTGATTCCTAGTTGAGTGTTCTGAATATTCTTTTAGACTAAAATGCACACTTTAGTGATATATAAAAATACCTAAGCTCTACTTTTGCAGGCATCTGCTTCACAGAGTCATCGTCAACAATTGGCTCTTGTTTTCCTAATATATATATACTAACACTATAACAAGAAACAAGATAACCAAAATAAATGAGCAACTCGCTTTCATCGTATGTTGAATGAATTCTGAAAATCTCTTAAACAATCCTAAGTGCAATAACAGTCATAAAAGAAACGTGACTTTCATTTCTAAAATTATTTGTAATCTACTGAACTAGACAGTCTTATCTCAGTTCTTGTCTTTAGGGGTTATATTTTATTTAATAGCAACATGTTGTTGTGTGTAGTTTGTCTGCTTTGTATTGTTTTTACCAGTTCCACTGATCAGGAGCTTCACACGTTAATCCAAAGAATGGAAAAGAAAATTGCAATGCTGGAAATGGAATTGTCCGACTTGCGATTATGGAAATCAGACATTGAAAAAAACTCTAAAGGTAATGGAGCTTTTACCAGACAAAAGTTGAGGTTAAAGTATACATTAGGCCGTTAGTTTTTCTTTTTTGATTTGTTTCACATTGTTCATGTCGATGTCATTTGTAATAGATAATTCAATATGAGTTATAATTCTTTATTTTTGATATTGGTACGTTTACCTATAACTGCTTTTATCTTACCTCTGATACATTTCTATGAATATGATTGGTTACCGTGGAGAATATGTATATTCCAAATTAGGTTAGTAGGGAGAAGGGGCTTATTTCAGTACCTGCTAGTAGAGGAGTTACGACTTTGGCACTATTTGCTTATTTGAATTATTGAAAGTTCTGTTTAATAATGTTATATCAAGATTTCTGATATAAAATTATTATTGTTGACATTATTTTTTTTGTGCAGACCAATTAAAGTAGGTTCTTAAAATTGAACACTTGAACACTTTAATATAAACATAAGAAGATGTAGCATGATTACAAATGAGATAACAAATAAAGATTGTCGGCAAGATGAATTCGTTACATAGTGTGCCAGTGACCTTATACGATATATACAGGGTCAGTAAATCCCAGTAAATTCCATATGGGGTTTGAGCTTCGCCCTCATCCCGTATGACACTTATTGACCCTGTATATATCGTATTAGGTCACTAACACACTCTGTAACTAATATTATCTTACGTCCTATACATTTCTAGGAATATGATTAGTTAAAAGCGTCCGCGTGGAGACCGTGTATATTTCATATTAGGTTAGTAGGGAGGCGGGGCTTAATTCATACACGGTAAGTAGTGGTGTTACGTCCCTTTATATTCCATATTAAGTAAAAAGGGAGGCGGGGCTTATTTCATACACGGTTAGTAGTGGTGTAAGGTTCCTTTATAAAAACAAAAAGGTACTGAGAAAAAATCTTAAAGGTTTCAACAGACAAAGAAATTGATGATTAAGATGGAAATAAATTCATAAAACACGTTTAAACTTAACAAGTCGTTATTGTTTGCATCTGTTTTTGTAGAATCAATGGAAGTAGTTTCGTAATGCTTACAAAATGGAAAACTAATAAAAAAAAGTCTTGCTCATTTTGATAGGTCACTAGTCTAAATTTCACACGTTAAGATAGTCGGTAAGATAAATTCGTTACATAGTGTGCTAGTGACGTAATACGGTATAAAATTATTATTGTTGACATTATTTTTTTTGTGCAGACCAATTCAAGTAGGTTATAATAAAATTGAACACTTGGACACTTTAATATAAACATAAGAAGATGTAGTGTGACTGCAAATGAGACCAGAAATATAGATAGTCGGCAAGATGAATTCGTTACATAGTGTGCTAGTGACCTTATACAATATATACAGGGTAAGTAAATCCCAGTAAATTCCATATGGGGTTTGAGCTTCGTCCTCATCCCGTATGACACTTATTGACCCTGTATATATCGTATTAGGTCACTAACACACTATGTAACGAATTTATCTTACCGACTATCTTTACGTGTGAAATTTAGACTAGTGACCTACCAAAATGAGTAGACTTTTTTTTTATTAGTCTTCAATACTGTTAGCATTACGAAACTACTTCCATTGATCCTACAAAAACAGATGCCAACAATAAAAACTTGTTAGGTTTAAACGTGTGTTATGAATTTATTTCCATCTTAATCATCAATGTCTTCGTCTGTTGAAACCTTTAAGATTTTTTCTCAGTACCGTTTTGTTTTTAAAAAGGGACGTAACACCACTACCAACCGTGTATGAAATAAGCCCCGCCTCCCTTCTTACCTAATATGGAATATAAAGGGACGTAACACCACTACTAACCGTGTATGAAATATACACGTCTCCACGCGGACGCTTTTAAACAATCATAAACCTAGAAATGTATAGGAGGTAAGATAATATCAAATATTTCAGTTTACTTATATAAATTAATAAACCGAGGTCATTTAAAAATCGGATGATCGATGGTACAAAGATATGTATACTGTGAATGGTTCTTTTAAATTTTTTCAAAAGAATAAGCTCAGTAGAAAAGTCAACATTGACCATCTGAACATACATGTTCTTACACCCCAGTTCTTTTGTTTGCTTTATAGTTTCTATTTCTGAAACAAGTGCAAGTTTAATAGATCTATTGTTACGAATAACTATTGAGTTCGACCACAGGGTGTGACGAGCGGGTTTTCTGGAAACCCCTGCTTCAGCATCCTAAAAACTTAGTCCATTGTTATTCATGACAATATAAATTGATTATTTTTTTAAATAGCATAAGATCATAAGAAATTACTTATAGTGTTCACTGCAAATTGGATCTCAATATTAAAAAAACTAATATTAGGTATCTATTTTGAACACAAAAACAAATCCTTTAAATACGCCTTTGCTCGAAGGAAGGTAATTGTTTGTATCCCAGTCATATCTATACTTTTAAACGAGAAGACCTCATTTTGTGTGTCGCTACTCTTTCTTCCACGATAAATTAATCATCATGCCTCTGTGTTCTATATGTAACATGCATAGTCGCATTTGTCATCCATTCTTATGATTATTCAGATTGAGTTATTTTTGGAGAAAGACGACAAAAAAGGAGTCCGGATATTGATTCCGTCATCAGACTGACTTTTAGTCAAAGATAAGACTTCCGGTTTGAAACATGCACAAGTGCAACCAATCGTATGATAGATAACAAAACTGAAAAATAAATAAGCCAATCAGATCGTTCTCCATATCATGGTGTTTAGAACGCAAGAACCACAACTATTATACCTCCTTAGAGTGGACAATTATTTTTCGCGTTTATCTACATGTAAATTACGATTATACTACTTTAATATATAGAGACTCTCTGTATTCTGTCTACTGTTTTCTTTGAAATGATTACTTTTTAAGGGGTCATACCAGTTGCATATATATTAAAATAAGTAAAACATGTGGAGACAAGAATGTGTCCATAGTACACGGATGCCACATCGGCAATATATGTAATAGGTTTCGAGTTGATTGGACTTCAACTTAATCAAAAACTACCTCGACCAAACACTTTAACCTGAAGCGGGACAGACGGACGAACGAACAAACTCACGAACGCACGGAGCACGGATACACAGACTAGAAAACCCTGATAATGCCCATAAATGGGGCATACAAAACATATTGTTGAAAGTGAAAGTAGTGATTTGGCAAAAATGAAATGAAAGTAGGGAGAGATTTGAGGGAGGCAGGACCTTTTTCGGGACGTCGGGATCGGGTGTTTTTATGCTTAGGGGGATCCGGGAATATATTTGTCGATTTCGGGATTTCGGGATATGAATTTCTTTAAATTCCACATCAAGCTGTAGATGCCCGCGATTTCGCGGGTGTGTTCTAGTGTCTATATACGAAAGCATTGATCTAAATAATAAAAGGAATTCTAACTCCTGGACCCCCTTGGTTGCCCAGTTGCGGATCCGGGGGTTGAAAATCCCCATTTTTGAACGATCAATGCATATATAGTAATGGTAAGAAACCTCCCCCCCCTTTTCTATTGAGTTGGGTCCCCTTTAAAAATGAATTAATCATCCCCTGATTTACCCCAAAAAGGGAGTTCATGGATATTCAATCTGTGTCTTTGTATGTTGATCCAGTCTGTTCCTCGGGTTTCTATGTTTGTTTATTCTCGTGAAGAGGGGATAAACCGTAAGATATAAAATACAGATATGATTACATTTATTAAACTGATACAGGTTTGTACCTTTGGTAATAATATTGCCTTTATCTTTAGTCTCCTCTACAAAATCCAACGTTTGCCACAAAATGTCCATATTGACAACTGCATTCAAGAAGCATAATGTATTTTGTTTGGTAATAAGATTACACGAAAAGAAACGGTCAACCTTGACCTGATTCATATTTGCACATGGATTTAACTGGAATATGCAAAACAGCAACTTTTACATTTGTACAATATACTCACTTGTCAAAATTTGCTGATGCTAACGCTGATGATGAGGATGAGGATGATGCATTGCACTAGACCGATACGCTAAACAAATTTATCGTGCCATTTTCACTAGTAAAACTAGTCGAAAAGCCCAATCTTATTATTCTAACTTCGATCCAGCCAGACTATAATATTACTCAGCTCCTTTGTTCTACCAGGGGCGATCTGAGCCGGATCACCCCTACCAGATCATCCCAGTTAGAGTTTCCTTGTTCTGCATGCTTGTCTTTGTTCTGTAACTTTTTGGCGGGAATGACTTATTAACAAAAAAACTTAGAATTAATTATTGAGAAAAGACACAATTTCAAAATTTATGTAAAACAAATCCATTGTCAATGCTTGGATTCGAACTCAAAACCTTTAGCATATCAACCCACGCCACATACCCCTAAACCAGGACGACTGGATACCAACTAAGTGTTATTTTACATACTAAAAGGAAGCAAGATATTTTCATAAGTGGGGACGAGTTGGCAGACCTTTATTCAAAGGGATTTTACCCTTTTCGAAATTAAAGCGAGTCGTCAGACTGATTGTTTAATGGTATCTAACCCATTTTATAGGTGGGGCGAGTTGGTAATCAAACAGTGGGACGATTTTTAAAAAAAGCAGCGATTTAATGTGGGCCGATTGGTTAGTCGGGCGAGTTTACATGATGTCAAAATTAAACATCGTGTTCAGGGTACCACTTATCAATTTAAAATACTAAAAAAAGTTTTCAAATTTTAGATTTTTGAAATTTTGATCAAAGTTTTAAAATATCAAAATTTCAAACATTTGAAAAATTTTGAAATTTTGAAATATTCACCAAATAGATAAAATTGCAAAAAAAATTTTTTAATTTTTTATCGATTGCATGACGATCATATATTGCCTTTCATAAGTGCTTAAAGTTTAAAGTATTGATCCGGAAGGAATACTGAATGTATTGTGTCGCCATGAACGTTACATGCTATCCACGAACGTGAGAGGTTGTTTGTATCTTTTTGACAATTCTATCCTCTATACACGCTGAATTTGAGAGTAAGATCAGATATAAGTAGCTTGGAGGTTGAATACATTTTTTTACATTTAAACCATTTACCAGTAAACGTAGACCAGAAACATTAAGCCTGTATATTTATATGATAGTTGCCGCTATACATTAAGCGCCCATCTATCCATTTGTATATGGGTGTCAACATTTTTGAAATGGTTATTTGAAAACAATTTTTAAAAGTTCATATCAACGATAATAATAGGATAGGATCAAGTTGAGGTGACCAATCGAGATGGTAATCTTTAATGGAATCGGAAATATAAATATTGTCACTAAGGTGACACTATATTTAACTTTAACTTCAATGTTAGTACATTTTTCAGGTGCAGCTCCATGAATTTAAAAATGTGGCCTAAGCCCTAGTTAGAAAACGTAAGGACCGATTCTTGTTAAACGGATATGCATTTATCATATACACTGTATGTAGTTCCGTAAGTGCTCGGTGGTCCCCCAAACCCGCCTCTGTTTTTAGATAGCGACTAAAAGGAAACGGAATATTTTTGCATCAATAGATAGTTCCGTATTTATTATCTGCGCATTTTAAAGTTATTTGCGCACAATCAACTTTGAGCAAGGAACAAGTAAGTTCGGACATATGAACGCTGAATTTTAAGGTAAGCATTTACCTGCGGAACGCTGAAAACTGAATATTTGAAAGTCAAGAAAAATATAAGAACTTGAACTATTGAAAAGGTTGATAGTCGTAGTCTAAGGGAGCAACCATTGACCTTAAAAAATGGGATATTTTTTTGTGTCGATGTGAAAATTTTGTTATCGCGCAAACTATTTCTTTTAGTTTTTAAACGCTATCAATCAAATTATTTGGTTCAAAATTTAAAACTATAAGGTATTGGAAAAATCTGGATTTTGTTTTGTCATTTGCTTGAACAGAATATTTCCTTCATCAAATTGGGGATCAAGTAATTGTTTTTTTTGGGAGGGAAACCGTACTTGAAGTTAAACGGTGGTTCCCTGACTAGGACCCATCCTTTTCAAATTCATTGATCTGTACCTGAATAATGCACCATTATTGAAGCCCCCTGTGGAAGTATCCAAGTCATATCAAGTACACCTTAATGAAAATATCTATATTTCCGATTCTCAAATATATTACCATTTATCGCTGATATGAACTTTCAAAAATTTCAATTTTCCAAATGCCGACACCTACAAACTAATCGTTCTGGTTTTGTAAAAGCTGAATACATTCATATCATATATTACGTTTATCATAAACATTATTTTCAGCCTGCATAGTGATGTAATAGTTGCTGCTGTACATTAAGCCCAATCTAGCCAAAAAATGTTTTTTTTTTATTAAAGCTTAAAGATGATCGTTCAAAATGTACATTTAATGCTTTCATCTGCCGACATGAATGCATGCAGATAGTAAGAAGTCATTAATTATAAGCAAAATCAAAAAAATACACGCGTATATTGAGCCATTTTATTGCTTAAAGTTTAGTAAAAGTATATACATAATCAACCCTACCAGACAATTTGTAACTGCGAGTTCATCAGTATTCACTGTAACTCTTAAACGATGGTCGCTGGGAAAAACCAAATAGTTCTGAATAGAAGTATTCGTTTCGTTCCACCTTTATTACGTTTCGTAGTTTACAGGTACCCCTCTATTCGACCCTTTTCTATTTTTGAACTTTCAAAAAGCGAAATAATCAAGACTGCACGTTAAGTTTATTACTTTCAAAGTTTGATCAAATATCTAACCTATCAAATATTAAAACGTTATTTAGAATTTTGAATTTTTTTTTAACCATTTGGTGAACATTTCAAAAGTTCAAAATTGTTCAAATGTTTGAAATTTTGATATTTTAAAACTTTGATTAAAATTTCAAAAATCTAAAATTTATAACTTTTTAATATGTTGAATTGAAAAGTGTTGCACGGACCGTCATACAGGTTATATATTATATAATTATATATAAAGTATGTTATAAATAGTTGTGTCGCGTTCTAAACTAGATTTTATGAATTGTAAATGCTTTTTCGTCTAACAGCTGGGATGTAAAATAGTTATCCAATTCGACCATCGGGGTGATCTGACACTGACACACCGCGTCCGTGGGATAACCATTACTGAAAGGTGCGGGCTAAAACATGTGAAAGATCAAATTCTAATTTTGATTTCAATGCCTTTAGTTTTACCCGCTCTGAGATTAAACCTGCGACCTTCCTCATTCGAGGCGTGCGTGCTCAATACTAGCTAGGAGGCATACTTATTAATTCATCAAACATTTAATGAAAACAACATATTGTTATTTTTGTAGAACACCTTCGAAAAGAAAGACTATTAATGCAACAGGCAGGCTTTGAATCTGGAGTGGCCTTCTCTGCATACATATCTAAATCGTTCAAAGCTGCGTCTTTTGGAAATAGCAGGGAAATTGTATACGACAAAATTGAGTGTAATGTTGGAAATGGTTATGATAACAACACTGGAACATTTAGAGCGCCTATTAAAGGAACGTATGCATTTACATGGTCAGTTTGTGGGTCGGGTGTTGATCAAGGCGAAATAGGAGTTGAAATATTAATAAACAATCAAATTCATGGATCAGTCTGGGTAGATTCAGAGCAAGTTAGTGATGAAGATTGTTCTACCGGGTTTGTTATACAAACCCTGAATGCTGGAGATGTTGTTTTTACCAGATCACATTCTACAGGAGCTTTGCAAGGAAGTGTAAGAAGTGATCAGTTCATGAGAACAACATTCTCAGGATGGGTTTTGTTTTGATAAATTGTTTATCACCTCGTTCTTTGTTTATTTTTTAAACGATATGTGATTATATGTCCTAAACACTAGTAAGGATTTTACTTTTAAATTGATTAATACGAGCTAACAGATGGTTTTTTTAAAAGTCGCATACACTGTTCTTGCTTGTCTGGTTTTTTTATATCCTTGTATTTGTGCTATTTTTATTAATTATGAATAAAACGAAGATGTGGTATGATTTCCAATGAAACAACTCTCCACAAGAGACCAAAATGACACAGAAATTAACATCTATAGGTCACCGTACGAACTTCTTCAATGAGAACAGCCCATACCGCATAGTCAGCTATAAAAGGCCCCGAAATGGCAATGTAAACAATCCAAACGAGAAAACTAACGGCCTTATTTATGTACAAGAAATGAACGAAAAACAAATCAGCAACATATAAACAAACGACAACCACTGAATTACAAGCTCCTGACTTGGAACAGGCACATACATACAGAATGTGGCGGGGTTAAACATGTTAGCGGGATCCCAACCCTCCCCTAACCTGTGATAGTAGTATAACAGTACTACATAAGAACGAACTATGAAAATCAGTTGAAAAAGGCTTAACTGATCATCAGATGAAAAAAAAAATACAAGTGGACGTGACCGAGTACTTGTACAGCCCAACAACAAAAAGACACTAGGTACAGATTTGAGAGTAATCGCTGTTAACTGACAGCTAGTTAAAAGGCACTAACAACTTATAAAAAAGAATCATGCATCTAAGACCAAATTATAAATTCAATGGATTTAGTGTAAAGACGTCATAAAAATCAGAGAAAAACATGACCTTGTACAATGTCAACATACAGTGTTTTTCTGTTTCCATGTTTGGAATTGAATAAAGTGTCTTTCAGAAAAACATTTGATTATGTGGTGACATGCCTCATTAGATGATATCCTCTCACTACATCATTCAAAGTTTGGTGACTATATTGAACGCATCAATCCCTTCGAACTAGGAATAAAGGATACCACATATACTGTTAGGACTAGATATATATCTCATATGATTCGACATTACACAGCTTATGTTTCCAACCGTGATTACCTTGATAGATTGCTTGATGGAGTGTAGGTTGCTTTACTTCCAATGGCATTTCCTTGATAGAGACATTCTTCTTAAAAAGAAAGTATTAAAGCAAGGTTTCAAAGTTTTATAAAGTGAAATGTGTCGATCTCTTCGATCACCAGACCGTAAAGGAATAGCTGGTTTACAGATGACAAAGAATATATGTTCCAATTGTCGTACTAATACCGTCCTCTTTTTCATTAATATGGCGTCACCAAATTAGACTTTCCAAGTTAGCTATACTGTGGGTGCAATATATGGAAAGAGTATCTGGTTGATTTAACTGAGATGACCCCAGGTTTTTGTTGGATTCTTGGCGCTCAGTATCTAATTTACTATGTCGTGTTTTGTAGCCTGTGTTGGTCTTTCGTTTTTGTTTATGTGAGATTATCATCGACTTATGAGTTTAAATAATCCTTGGACGTATTCAGACTCTTTCTTATTTTAGATCAACTTGACGTTAAGCAACCAACAATCAATCAATCAATCTTTTATTAGACTTTTATTAAGCTTTGTTTGAGAAACAATTTTGAGACGTCCTTCGATCTAGGGATACCATTACTTAAAAGAAAGAAAATCTGAAATAAGTAAGGTATCAATATTTCATCATGTAAAAAATGTATTCAGGATTATTTTCTATCTTAATTTTTTTTAAACTCAGTTACTTTTTTGTTAATGTGATGCACATTTCTATTATTTCTTGTAGGCTTTTTTCTTATTAGCATTTCCTTCGTATAATCTCTGTTTTAATCTGTTTGTAGCAATGTGTTTGAATTTTTTCTCTTGTTGTGACTCAGCTGGATGGACAGTAAGTTTATGTTCTTAGATTGCTCTATCATTTTGATTCTAATGATTTATCGATCATTTGGGTTTTTTTTTCAAATATGTTTCAAATCTTTCTTTTTGTTACCTTTAATTAAAATTTCTCATTTTTGTTTTTGTGTTTCTACACTTATGTTGTTTGATACTGTCATTTGATTATATCTATACGACATTCAGTGTTGTTAAACTTTCAATCATGCAGTATCTACTTTGACTATGTATAATTTCTACCTGAATAGTATTTATCTACTCGTGTCATTTGTACAGCACGGCCGACACTCGGCTAACCGAGAGATTGGTCGGTTAATCTATATTGAGTATGTGGCTATATGGGCGATTGGTCTGTTAATCGGGTTGGTTATACGTCTGTTAAGAGTAAAACGCTTAATTTAATGTTAAACTCTATTAAATATACAGATTTTTGGCATGTTATAAGAACCAAATCAAAAAAAGAAAAGTGTCTGACAAAATGATATCTATCATAGAACATTTTGCACTTGTAAAAACATTTCTTAGTCTGCGCAGTTTTCAGTAAAACTAAAAGGCGTCGCGCAAGTATGTAGTATTTATGCTTATACGCATAGCAATTTTTTTAATAAAGGCGAAACAAACAAATTTAGATATTATTTAAATGACAAAAAATAGTACTGTGTTTCTAAAAAATGAATTGACATTAGTAAATATTTCATAATTGTAAAATAACGTGAATAATACCACGTTTTAGTGAAAATTATGGGAATAAAGTCTGTTAATGGGTTGGTCAATTGAAATTGTGTCAGTTAAGAGTTATTTAGCCACGACAATATTTTGCTACCTTTATATTTTCCCCTTGAAAAATTTAAGAATGAGATGTTCCTGAGGGAACAAAATTGACAATTCGGTGCCACAGTATCCTAGAAAGAGCATTTTTATTTTGACTTTCTTTGCATTTTATTGAAGGGTGTGTCACTTCAATATAGCGTGATATGGATTGGCCTCTGGAATATGCATGAATTTTTAATTGACGTTTTCAATCAGCCTTAATTTTTGTGTCTGTTCGAAGTAGCACGTTCTTAATTCCGACTGAAAGTGTCTTTCTAATACAACACAGGGTACATATAACGTGTTCTCGTTCACATATGAACATGTGTACGGATTGATAGTTTAGTCTTAGTTGCATGATATTTTTATTAGTTGTTAGTGGCTTTGAACTAGCTGTCAGATAACTGCGAGTACTCTCAGATTTGTTCATTGTGTCGTTTTGTGTCGGGATGTATATGTACCGGGCCACGTCCACTTGTATTTTTGTCCATCTGATGACTTAAGCCTTTTTCAACTGATTTTTATAGTTCGTTCTTATGTTGTACTGGTATACCAGTCCAAGGTTAGGGGGAGGGTTGGGATCCCGCTAACATGTTTAACCCCGCCACATTATTTATGTATGTAACTGTCCCAAGTCAGGAGCCTGTAATTCAGTGGTTGTCGTTTGTTTATGTGTTACATATTTGTTTTTCGTTAATTTTTTTACATAAATAAGGCCGTTAGTTATCTCGTTTGAATTGTTTTACATTGTCTTATCGGGGCCTTTTATAGCTCACTATGCGGTATGGGCTTTGCTCATTGTTGAAGGCCGTAAGGTGACCTATAGTTGTTTTAAAACGTCTGTGTCATTTTGGTCTTTTATGGATAGTTGTCTCATTGGCAATCATAACAAATCTTCTTTTTTATATGATATTTGTCACTGGACGTTTAATCCTAATTCGTCAGCATCTTCCAATTGGTTCTTCTCTTCTATTACTTAATCATATGTTGTTTACAAATCACTCTAAAGAAGTAAACGGAAAGGAAGGAATGCAGCTACATTTGGTTATTTTAAGTTTCAATTCATTTTATTCCGTTTAGTTCCTTTCTATATAAGTGCAGAGGAAAACTACAGTTGTCTATGGTGGCCGGTAAATTACATTTCGCGTTTTCGCGATTTCGCCTTTCATATTCTATGAAAAAAATCGCGAAGTCAAAAAGGCGAAGTCGAAAACGAGAAATGGGTTTCGCGTTTTCGCGTTTTCGTCTTCGCAATTTCGCGTTTTCGCCATATAGAATATATATGAAAGGCGAAAACGCTAAAGCGCTAAAACGCAAAATGGAATTAACCTGCCACCATTGTTGTCCGCATGTAAACTTCTAGAATTTGTCCCCAATATAAGTACATCGCAATCCGTTACTGTTTCAACAGTCATCGGTGTTTCATGTATGTATTCTTAAACAAGTATTATTTTTCTTTCGTTTTTAGCAATGTATCACTCTCTACTGTCCTTATATAATATTCTATATTCTGCGTTTCCATCCAGATTCTCGTGTATACCATGAGGGTCCGGATTGGGGGTATATAATTGTTTATTTCTGTATTCTTTAAATTATTATGTCATTTTTTTCTACATTTTATTTTTGTCTTACTCTTTATTCTTTCTTTATTTTTCATATTTTGTCATCCCAATATGTTTTACTTACTGATGTTTAGTTACATTACGACGCTTATCTCTAATTTATATACTGGTTACCGATGTAGATGACAAATTTGTGTCATTCATGACAATTAAACAGAATCAATATGATATGTGCGATCATTCTTGGATGAAATTAATATTACTTTAATATTACACTTTTCGAAAACATTTTTATCAATTTTAAATTTCATGTGTTGTTTCCGTAAATGTTCTGTTTCATTGCTCATGTGTTGTTTTCGTATGTTTTAGCCGCTCGTCTTGAGCCTACTCATTTGATCCGATAACACCCCATATAGCAATAAAATTATACTTTTATTGCCATTCATAACTCTTAACAGACCAATTAACAGACCGGGTTTTATACATCCGACCCATTAACAGACCAAGTTTTAAATAAAGATTGATTTATGTCACCAAAATACAGATTTTGGTGTAGATTTTTCACACAATGATATCAATATGGTTAACAAAAATAATGCCTTTCTTTTTTTGATGTTCAAAATATTGAATGCAAGTAAATTTAACCAATGTGTCATTTTGTGTACATTTTATGTGTGTAAAATGTGTATAAATTTATCGATGAGTAACCCGCCTTTTCATTTTATAGATCGTACATCGAAGCTAGAAAAATAATAATTACACCACTGAATTCAGTACATTGAATTGTTTTGTTAGACATGAATACTTTTTATGATGAAAATATATTTAGAAAGTTATACAATGAAACATGCTGAACTTTCAATGATTTTCTCGATAACACCTGATTAACAGACTTTAGCCAACCCGATTAACAGACCAACCGCCGATATAGCCGCATACTCAATATAGATTAACCGACCAATCTCTCGGTTAGCCGAGTGTCGGCCGTGTACAGGCATGACAGGTTGTGGAATTTTGTGTTCCTGTTAAAATACTGAATAGCCGGTTTTTTTTCTCTCTCGATGAGTTGACATAATGTTCCAATATATGTGTTAAACTGTAACAAAAAGCAGAGATACACGATAGTAGATAAGTAATTATTCGTATTTGATATTCAATACAGTTTGAACACAAAAACGTTCATGATTTCAATTTAAATAAAATTTGAGTTTACTATTTCATACTGTTCATCATCCATCTCTGGTGACGCTCTGTTCAGAGTGTTGTAGTTAAATGTATTTCTTGACTCAGAAAGGCTGTCGTACTGCGTGTTTCTGTTATCGACGGGACCAGCCGCCTTTATAGATAGTTGTCTGAAATTAATAAGAAAAAGATCGAAAACATCAAATCTTAAACTTATTGTTAACCAAATTTCTAATCAATTGATTTTGGCATTAAAGAAACAAGTTCGGAAAACTTATATTTTTAGCAGTTTTATATTTCCATAAGCTTTCAACTTAGTAAAACGATAACTCATCGCTGAAACTAATCAAACTACATCTTATATCTTTATAGTATAATTAATCTTATTCCAAAGTAATAATTCTTTTCTAAATTGTCTGACTCTTAAAAAGACTGGGTTATAGATAATGCATATTTTAAGGTTTTTCTTGTCGTAGAACACACCGAGGGGTGTCAGGATTGATCAAATGAAAGACCGACCGAAGGGAGGTCTTTCTTTGGGCAATCCTGACACCCCGAGGTGTGTTCTACGACAAGAAAAACCTTAAAATATGCATTATCTGACTTATATACCGTCGAAAAATATTTTGTTTTTTTACAATTTTGCAGAAATTTCTATCCTATCTTACCGATCATTAAAGTGGGAGATTCTGCTCAAATTATTTTGGTTATAACCACGCCTAACATTTAAATTATAATGTATATGCAAATAAGGTGAAAATAATTCACTAAAATAAAACTCACTAATTAAGATATAAAAGTGTGTTATCATTGTCCAGTTATATTAAAAGTAAATCCGCATTACGACCATGGATGATATAGATTTGTTAGAGTGGGACCCGATTTTTCTTACGCAAAGTTCGTATTCTCAAGTAAGTGAGGAAAAAGAAAGTGACATTCTAAGTTATTTTGATTTAAAACCAAGTGATAATGATTTGGAAATTACCCGTCATCAGTTTAGACACGGTCAACCAGAGACAGTTAAATCCCTTCAAAACAAGATAGAGGAATCGGTGCCGAAAAATTCAGTCAAAAAATATAAATGGGGTTACAATGCTTTCAATAGTTGGCAAGCCGAGCGCCGTTTACGTCCGATATCAGATAATTTAGGAATTCCTCCGAATTGTTTGCAAAAGGATTTGGTACACATGGACAAAACAGAACTGTCCACTTCATTACAATATTTCATAGCAGAGGCAAAAAAAAAAGACGGAGGTACATATCCGTCCAATAGTATTTATGATCTGTTTTCCTCAATACAGGGATATATTCGCCATCAGAAATCGTCCAGTATTAACTTCTTCACGGATCCCGAATTTCTTAGGGCTAGACAAGTGTTAGATGCTATCATGAAAGAAAGGGCAACTGAAGGTCTCGGTGCAAATTCGCGCAAGCAGGCTGATGTGATATCGGTAGATGAAGAAAAGTCATTATATGATAAGGGTATCCTTGGCGTGGATAATCCCCAACAACTTCTAGACACATTGCTTTATTTATGTGGTTTACATTTTGCATTAAGGGGAGGCACTGAACACCGACGGCTCAGACTTAATTTCAATCCGCAAATAACCGGCCCGTTTCAAGATAAGGATGCTAAATTGAGATATCTATTGTACAAAGAGGATGTTTCAAAAGCTAACGCGGGTGGCCTAAAGCACAGAAAAGTTGTTCCAAAATGTGTCCGAGCATTTGAAAACCCAGAAAACAGAAATAAATGTATTGTAACAGTATTTGAAAAGTACAAGTCACTTTGGTAAGTAGCTTATTATTTATTAATAACTTTAAAAAAAAAAATGGGGCAGTTATTTAACGCGTTAATGCTTTTCAACACTTAAAAAAAAAAACAACCGACAAATGGTATTCCATGTACGTTAAAATGAAGATAAAAGAGGGGAGAAGATACCAGAGGGACATTCAAACTCATAGGTAAAAAATGACAACGCAAGTGGTATCACCACCCCCTAATTTAAAAGCCGTCTCTGTACCGATTTCCTTATACATTAAATTTTCCAATACAAATCCGCCGGATTTCATACTGTTTTCTTTGATATATCTCCTCGTCGTGCTTCAATGAATATGATAAAATCTGAAATATTTGTTGATCTTATCTAACATAATTTCCTTTTACAGCTTATTTCCTACTTCATGTAGGGTAATACTTTGGTTAGCTTGTTTGCCCTGTTACATATATTGACAATTGTAGTTGGGATAACTTTCAATCAAATTTAAATATATGCTTGTTTAATAATACTATATTGATTGCAGATGTCAATCTTAAATACAATGCTTCAGCTTACATTTATACAAACAAATTAAGTAAGCCAGCCAAAGTGTTACTCCACAAGAAATAAGAAATTAGCTGTAATTTACCTATGATTAAAATCATCTTTACATTATTACATTATGTGTGTTTGAAGTGAAATTTTACATAAAGTTTTCTTCTATTTCAGTCCAGCAAATGGAGGAAAAGATTGTTTCTACCTAACACCTTTAAAACATATCAAAGATGGACAATGGTATAGCAACAATCCTATTGGACACAACACTTTACAAGGCACTGTGAAACGGTTGTGCACAAGTATTGGTCTGACAGGAAAGCGCACAAACCATAGCCTCCGAGCATCTGCAGCAACACGCCTTTATAATGCTGGCATAGAAGAACAACGTGTTGCCGAAACAACAGGTAATATAATAGTAGAATGAAACATTATAATTTCTAGTCTTTTCTTTTCAATATTCTTATTTATCCAACACAAAATGGAATAAAAAAAAAGCACGAAGGTATTCCTTGTCTGCGTAATATTACCCAATATCTGTTCTTTTCCCCAGTTATTTTCAATTGCTTTAATAGAGAACTGATGATTGTAAGAAAAATGTATAATTATCTTTGTACAGAGACTTCAGGAAACTTATTATCAAGATAAATGATTGTATCTGTCACGACCCCGATATTTCGGGTAATCAGATCTACCATTACTCGTCCGATCGTCTGTTTGTCCGTCATGCTTGAGTTACATTGTACTTCTCTAAATTTTGAATATTATTTCATTTCTTGTATTGTGATTTTGAATATGCAGTTCAATAAAAAAAAAAGTGTTAACTTATACACAAAAATAATTAAGCTTTATATTGCAGGTCATCGTAGTAATGCAGTTAGAGTATACAAAAGAACTTCTGCTGATCAACAATTAGAGGCATCGAATATTTTATATGGATTAAGACCGTCAGACGGAAGAAAGAAGGCAAAACCATCAGCAGCTGCGGGTGCACCAGTTAGTAGTGTTTCGGTTGAATGTTCAACAGACGAGAGTGACAAGAAAACTGTGACTTGCAACTTTTCTTTAAACTTTTCGTTATGATCAATTTATGTAAAATAAAATGAATTAAATCTGTTAACCAGTTAAAGTAGTTTTTCAATCAGGATAAAATAATGACCTGCCACAGGTCATTATTTTATGCCTTGGAGCACATTGTATTGAAAAATGGTATCGTCCGGGTTTATTCTGAAAAAGAATGACCTACCGTTCTGAAAGAAAATAACTCCATATAGGTATATAATACGTATTAAACTACATGAATAATATAATTCCAGTCTTTATTTTTCTATGTTGTGTTTTGTGTACTATTGTTTGTCTTTTTCCTTTTATACCATGGCGTTGTCAGTTTACATTGATTTATGAGTTTGAATGTCCCTCTGGTATCTTTGGTCCCTTTTGTATTAATAATAATTATGACCAATTGTATTTTGAAAATCAAACTAAAGAAAATTGGTCACTTATGTATTTAAATCCTATTCAATTCATATAATACGGTATAAAAAGGAGATTTGGTATGATTGCCAATTGAACATAAATCTTAAAAGGACAAATATTATAACCAAGCGGCCTTCAACGTTACCCTTGATAAAGAAATAATAGTCAAATATGGTATAAAGATTGATTCTGGTTCATTCTTAAAATTGTAAGCAATTTATACTATCAATAATATTTTTCGAAACTTTGTACATTCCCTAATTTAGTTTTAAACTCTATCCATTCTAAAATTGCTTACATCTCCTTTTTAAACCGGATCTCCGCATGATGACCTATCTATTAAAATGCATGTTTAGTATACATTCTCTTTGGTTATTTTCCACTCGATGATATCCGCGTATATATATATATATTTACTATAGATAATTGAGCTGATCTGTAACAATAACATCTCCATGCCTTATATATCATGTACTGTAGTACGCCACTATATTAAAATTGACGAGGAAAGGTAACACACGGCCACTGAAAGCTTTATTTTGAGGCCCAGGTGGTCGTGTGGTCTAGCGGGACGGCTGCAGTGCAGGCTATTTGGTGTCACGATATCTCAGTAGCATGGGTTCGAAACCCGTCGAGGGAAGAACAAAAAATTTGCGAAAGCAAATTTACAGATCTAACATTGTTGGGTTGATGTTTAGACGAGTTGTATATAGAAACCTACATTGATCAAGGAATTATTCCGAAAGGATTAGTTTTAAAAGCCTCCCCACTTACAACAGGAGAAAAGTCAAACAGATTTTTCAACAGATGGAATAACATTTTATACCACAGTTCTTTTAGTCTGATGGATCTTTTACGTCAAGAAGCAATTCATCAAGTAAATTATTTATGTAAACTACGTGATAATTTGCACTGCCGATCTCGTGAACAATTGTCTGATCCTAAACTTGACGAAATTCAAATACGTCTTGGTGATATCAACCATATTGAATCACATAAGCTCCACGTCAAACAGATTAACAAATTTCAACGTGATGGTGTGCAAATTAACCACTCTTTAATAAGACCCTCTAAAATTCTAATAAAAAGCCCCGAAATCGTAGATTTCAAAGAAAAATTCGAGTTCCGACCAATCCCAACAACACCGTTGTCAATTTGAGGACGAAACTAAAGTCTTGTCTAAGGGTTTGAATTTTTGCCCTACTCCCAATAACATAGATAATATGAAACTGGGAGATGACCTTGATAACTTTGCCAGAACCCTCAGAATCAAAACATATTTTGGTAACAATGATAAAGAGGTGGATAATGAGAAAGACTCAGGCACGTCTGACTCGGATGAAGAAATCATAATTCCGCATTTTAAAAAGAAGATTTCATGGATTCCAAAACCTAGTAAATCTGCTACACTGGAAGATGTTATCGACAAAACCAAATCGGATGTTGTACATCTAGCAAGCAACAAGTACTCGTCATTTTATAACACCTCTCCTGACGAGAAAAAATGCCATACAATCGCTGAGAAACCGAGATGATATTGTGATAAAACCAGCAGACAAGGGCAGTGCCGTTGTGATAATGGATAAAGCTAACTACATCGCGGAAGCAGTGCGTCAGCTCTCTGATGAGAGATTTTATAAGAAGCTATACTATGACCCTACTTCCGAGTTTAGCTCCAAAATTATCACTGCGTTACAAACCATGTACAATGACGGTAACATAGATGAGGATACAATTGGTTATTTAAAACCAGAGAATGTCAAGCCTGGTCGATTGTATCTTCTTCCCAAATACACAAGGTTAACAACCCTGGTAGACCCATTGTATCCGCAAACGGCCATCCGACTGAGAAAATCTCGGAATTCGTCGATTTTCCTTTAAGATCTCATGTAAAAAATCTTCCTTCCCACATTCAGGACACTACAGATTATCTTCGTAAAATGGAATCCATGAACCCTCTTCCTCCGGAAACCATCCTTGTCATTTTAGATGTCACCTCATTGTATACCAACATACCTCATGATGACGGCATACAATCTTGTAGGGAAATATGGGACTCGCGCAACATTTTAGAACCACCTACTGAATGTTTAGTCCAGCTGATTACTCTGGTCCTGAAATGCAACAATTTCACTTTTAATGGTGATCATTATCTTCAAATAAACGGGACAGCGATGGGGACGAAAATGGCACCGTCTTACGTCAATATTTTCATGGGCACAATTGGAAAAACAAATTATTGCAGCATTTTAAATACAATGCAATACAATGATATACAATACAATATAATAGAACATATTTTAAAATATTAATTATAAATGTATGTATAAAACACAATCATGAGCTTGTCTGACATGGGTATGACCCCCTCAGTTCTAAAGACTTCTTAATGATATATAACGATTACTTACCTCTTGACGATGGTATTATATCAATACTGGAACAAGTATCAATAATACATTCTGAAACTAAAGAAAATCTAGAGTTTTTGTGATTCAATCAAAATAGCAGTAAAAGACTTTATTTCATAGTACACTTTTTTACGATCCCCTATCTGTAAAGAAACCAGACGACAAACGAGAAACATAGTTAGTCCTCAATGTCCATTGGCAAATATCTGAGGCATGCTATCTAAAACTCAAACCCGTTAATTAACGATCTGATTTGGTAAATTTTGATAGTTTGGTGAACTGAGAGAAAAAGGTATTTATTTTTCTTATGTTTGTGTTTATAACGCCTCTTTTAAGCACTGCTTTTGGTTTTTTTATATCGCACCCAGTTTTTATTGGTGGTGGAAGCAGGGTGGCCGGAAAAACCACCGACCTTCGATAGGAAAACTACCAATTCTAGGCAAATAAGATTGAAGACGACAGCACTCACAACATCAGTGTTGACTGGCTAGTGATTCTACAGTAGTAAGTCGACAACCGAAGCTCCGGAATGAAAGAGGGATAGATACGACTTGATAATCATTGCATAAGTTGAAAGGATAAGAGATATTTTCAGCAGGGCATTTATAAAACACAAAATGATAGAGAATGTACATATATTATTTGGACAAGACAACACACTAAAGGTCCATTAAGCAGAAAAAGGATGTAAGTAAAACTCTGCCTCATGTATGGAATATTGATAAAAATTCGGAAAATTATCATTAGAACATTATTTACAATAAAGTTTTGAACTTGAATACATTTATTTATAAATTTACTTTTAGAATATTCTTATACCCCACTACTAAAAGTATCTGTATTTTGGTATTCCTATTGTTTCTCGGAGTTCAGATTCAGTAAAAAGTTCTTATCTCTTGATACCCTGTATATCTTAAATTGTTAACACAATTTTACTTACTTTCAGGTTAGGATGTGTATAGGTATTTCGTTATGAACTGTACCATAAAATGCACATCTTTATAAAATTGAGAATGGAAATGGGGAATGTGTCAAAGAGACAACAACCTGACCATAGAACAGACAACATTGTAATAATATAGTCTCGATGCACCAGAGATATCGTTCTTACAGCCAACATTAACGTCTGGTGGCAATACGCAAGTTTCGGGTTCCTGTCTGAGTTATCGTTACTGAATGAAATCTCCGGTCTGAGGTTGCGTTCCGTGTATTTCTGTACCGGAAGGTGGGACTACTAAGGACGCCTGCGGGAAAATGGTGGTTTATCATTGTTGTGTTCCAAACTGCACTGCATCAACTAGAAAGTTTAACAAACTGCATAAGTATCCTTGGATGCAAGGTGTGACATTTATTTCTCTGCCGAATAAGATAAGGAATGCAAAGGAAAGGCGAGACTGGTTGTGATTGATTAGGCGGCCGAATGATTGGACTCCAACGAAATACACACGTATTTGGGATCTCCTGTAGTTGGTGATCGCAATACTGGTATACCAGTATTGTCCACAATAATTAATCTTTTGTTAAAGGTGTCACATATATGCATAATGAAATTAACATATGACATGACAATTTTATTAGGAATGATTGTGTTAAACTGATGATGCCATAGATGGTACACTGTGATTGTCATCAAATAAAGTTTTAAATCTTCTGATGTTTTTTTCTTAACTTTTCTGTCTCAGCATTTTAACAAACTCTGTACTTTCTTCTATGTTTTCTTTCAGCTCTCTCTTTCCAAGATTCATGTAGTATATTTTAGTGAATTTTATATTGACATTAATGCTGTTATAGCTTCTGTATCATCAGCATTGGTATTTCTTCTTCAGATGTAATTTCTGCAACCCCTCCCCCTTCCTATATTGGTATTTAGGTATTCAGTCTCTGTGGACTTTCTCTAACGCTTACTAGATTACAAGCTATTTCAGATAGCATTTGTATAGCTCTCTAACTGTCAGAATGCTGGTCTAGTATTTGTACCAGTAGATATACATGTATCTGCTACTAATTGTATTGTCCATGGTTCTGAATCAACTGCTTCAACCCTTAACATTTATGTAGACAAACTAGTTAATTTGATTATAACAAGGTTCCCCTATAAAGCAACTTTTTATAATTAATGAATTATATTGATATCTTTTGTTGTGAAAGATTAATAAGAAAATAAAGACAAACAAATACATATGATCTTAGTACACAAAAAATGTATACATGTATTAAAATATCTGTCAAAATATGTGATGGCATACATGTAAATGCTGAATTTACAGTGTTAGAGTCTAATAATTTGCTTGAATTTATTAAATTATTGCTCAGATAATAATAAGCTTTTATTTTATTTTATCTATATTAAATTAAATAAAATATAGAAATATGATAAAATTATTTGCAATTGTTTAAATAATAATGATGATATGAGTTAATTTCAATAATCCTTTGTTTATTTGTGCAAGTATAGTAATGACTTTTAACTGGTTGTTAATTGATTTCACAATTATCCTCTATAATCTTTTTGAGTTCCATTTAATCTCCCTTTGATCTTCAATATAGTCTAGTCAACAATACAACTACAATACTGGTATATCAGTAATGTACCAGTATTGCTGTTTTTTTTATAAAAGTAACAATACTGGTACAAAATTTGTTACCAGTATTGTGGACAATACTGGTATACCAGTATTGCGATCACCAACTACAGGAGATCCCGTATTTGTTCACTGCACTTTGATGAAAACAACAACAACACTCTACCAACATTGTTTCCTTACAACAATTTCAAGAAGCCGTTGAGTGAAAGGTAATTAACAGATTCCACGGTACTTGTGTCCTTTCCAACCCTCCCCCCCCCCCCCCCCACCCACCAAAAAAAAAGCAAAGTTTCGATCTTACTTGTACAGGTTTATGATGAGTAGGATGATGAACCAAAGGAACAGGTTTCTATCAATGGGAAGGTCGACTCTCTATTATAATCGAAGCATGGAAAGTCGAACTTCCCATTAATAAACAAGTGCCTGTGCTTACAACAGTTGAACAGGAAAGAAAGGGGATGGTGCAAAAACATTCTTAAAAAAATATACTACAATGTTGAGTAACCACAAAAAATGTTTTTTTCAAAGATTGCTTACTAACAATGGTGCAAGGTTTGTAGATTTTCTTTAGTTTCAATACTATACATGTAGTTAAGACTTGAGATGGTGTATGGTTTGATGTCATATAAATAAACCTGCCCAGCACCTCTTGATACAATGTATCTTTCTTGATTTCCTTCTGTATGGTCTGGGGAATAGGGGATGGGTGTGTAACAAAGCATATTTACTAGGAGAAGTGCTGCCCAAATTGTTTGCAAATCTGGACTTTGCCATTTTCAGCATTATTTTTTGGTGGGCGGGGGCTTTTTCAGAATCATACTTTAATTTTGCATAAAAAATCCTATTTTTTAATATCCGTTGTTTATTATTATTATGCAAAAACTCTAAGATCTGTCAGAATGCAAAAAATGGCATTTAATTTTGTAAAATAATCTATTACCTTTTAAGATGAAGAATTGGCAAACAGCTACACGTTTAAAGCTTGGATTTAAGAGGAGTAGGATGTAGTTTTTCCCCCATATACTTTAATACAATGTATGACTAAGTCATTATTTATTAAAGCTGCATTATATGAGAGATCTTGGTATTGTTACTGATTATGTATATTTATATAAGTTTTTAGAAAATTTAATCTCAGTGCCCATTCCCTAGCAATTGAAAGGGGGGCGTTATACCAACATTGAAAGAAATCAAAACATTTACTTATCCTGTAAAACAGTAATAAACAAGAAATTGAGGATGAATACCAGTTCTTCTCAATCTATCCTTTCTATACATCTTTGATGGATACTTATATACAAAACATTATACCTAATCTTTATTTAAATTTTATTAAATTTCATTCAGCTATAACACTGAGGCATATGACCACAATTTTAATTAGCAGTTTGTCAGTCATTATAAAAATGTAGAGAGATGTATGTTATATATATATATATATAATATATAATAATAATACTTTATTCAGAAGCAATACAGCTTATAGAATATACAATTTTACAATATTTTGTATCAGTGAAATATAAATACAATAATTATACACAATACATGTATGGCGGAGAATGAAAAATAAATTCATATGATAAATAATTAATTAAATACAACTACATATTACGAATTTTTTCAATATTAAACAAAAATTTACCTAAATTATTAAGTTCTTTCAAATTGTGAACTGATAACAACTGTATAAGTTTAAAAGTGGATGGATATTGCCAATAATATTTCTTAATGTATAGTTTTCTTACATCACTATATCTATTACATTCTAGAACAACATGGTATTCATCTTCTACAATATTGTTATTGCACATAGTACATAATCTATTTTCTCTATCTACATTGTAATATCTGCCTGTTTCTATATTGAGGCTATGGGCGGATATACGATATTTACATATAAAAGGTTTATATATTTGATTAACAGGTCTATCTAAATAAAATTGCAGTATATCTGTGTCATATATATATCTATAAAGTATACATTTTGATGAATTATTAAAAAAAGCATTAGCATCAGCAATAAAGGTATCTTTCATTCTTTGTTTTAACTCGTGTATGAATATATCAACATTATTTACGCTTTGTTTTAGCCATACATCATGAAAACCATATCTACATAAAATATCTTTGACTGAACATGCCCAATTCGATTTGTCATTGGGTTTTTTAAATGAACTCTCCAACATATCTTCATAACATGCTTTAAGGATACAGTTATCTGTATTTAATAATTTAAACCAAAACTGAATCAGTCTTCTTTGTCTTTCATAATACATTGGATAACGTCCCAATTCACAGTAAACCATGTTATTTACAGCAGTTTTTCTAACCTTTAGAATTCGTTTTAAAAAATATAAATGTACTTTCTCTATATCATCAGCTTTATGATTACCCCACACTTCACAGCTATAATTAAGTATACTAGATACATAAGTATCAAATAAGGACAGTAACGTTTCACAGTTATAATATTCATCTACAATTTTACTACATAAAGCAAAAACAGCTTTTCTTCCTTGATTGGCTAACATTTTTTGTGTATGTAAAAAACTGCCATTATAATTAAAAAGAATACCCAAATATACAAAACTATCACATATATCTATTTGGTTGTTATTCAAAAACCATTTTTCTTGACTTTTTACACTACCTCTATTTCTAAACACGACCACTTTAGTTTTAGACATATTAATATATAAACCATATTCCTCTGCAGAAGAGTTTACAGTATTTATCATATTTTGCAGATCATCTATGTTCTCACTAAATAAAACAGTGTCGTCTGCATACATAAGTAAAAATAAATTTAAGGATTTCAATTCATATGACTGACAGCCATTACTGATTAGCTCTACTTCCATATCATTGACATACAACGAGTATAATAAAGGGGATAAAGATTCCCCTTGCATCAAGCCAGTATTACAATTAAAAAAATCTGAAATTTTTCCATTACACTTTATACTAGTTTTCAATTTAGAATACATAGATTTAATTACAGTAAGAAGTTTACCAGTAACGCCACATCTAACTAATCTCAACCACAATTTTACATGAAAAACACTATTGAGGATGAATACCAGTTCTTCTCAATCTATCCTTTCTATACATCTTTGATGGATACTTATATACAAAACATTATACCTAATCTTTATTTAAATTTTATTAAATTTCATTCAGCTATAACACTGAGGCATATGACCACAATTTTAAATAGCAGTTTGTCAGTCATTATAAAAATGTAGAGAGATGTATGTTATATTCATGAGCCTCGCATACGATTTTTAGATTTTATTCCTAATACGCGATTGGATGGTATTTACATGTTGAATAATAAACTCCTCCCTTACTTCAATAACAATAACGTGGTCGAAGAGCACGTGTATCGTGCTGTTTTATTTTAAAGAGGATACAACTTGTAGTTTTATCTTTTATTCAGATGCATTTTATTAGGAATGATTTGTGTTAAAAGCAAGATGAACAAAATATTTTCATTGAATGTGTAAACCTCCTGTATTTAGATATAAAAGAAGCTTAAATAAGGATTCATATATAAGTATTTCCATATAAATCCTTGGTTAAAAAATAATATATATTGTTTTTTTGGTATAAAAGAAGCATTATAAATCTCGAACCCATTCTCCACCTCATCAAAAGATGAATTATTGAACGATCTATTTTAAAAAGCAAGTTTTAATTTCAGCCTATTGGTGGCACCACTCTCGTTTTGTTTTTAATGCGGAAAAAATATATGGGCTGAATATATAGGGAATAACCACATCAGACTGCATCGGCCCCTCTAAGACAGTAAGTGGAAAATTTTCTAGATACGCCACTTCACGTATATTGACATACACGCTTTCTGTATTATATCAACAAAATCGGGGTTTTGATGGGGTCACGGTTTGGGGGGGGGGGGGGGGGTTACACAAATCACTGATTTGTCAGTATCAATACATTGCGAATATTGACTGTGTTTATCTTGACAACAACTGATAGTGCTTTTACTCTCCCTTCCATTTCGGAAAGATGATTGATTTGTTGTTAGGAAAATAGTTCATGCATGCATTTTACAGAGGATGCAAGCTGTATACATGCCGATTGGTCATTATTGGTATCAAAAATAATGTTTTACCTTTGATTTTTTTATTTTCTTTCTTTCAAATTTCAAGATATGTTTACTTTGACTGTGACGTTAAACCAAGGAGTTGTATATATACTATCCTTCTTGAAAATGCATGCACTATTTTCCTAACAACAAATCAATCATCTTTCCAAAATGGAAAGGGCCTTAGTAAATAGTTAAACCTCATAGATTTAATCATATTGACTTTATTTTGTTTTCAGTTTAACTATTATCCTGACACGGTAGAAATTGGACATAACTGCTATACCTCAAATTAAACATCATGGTGCTTTTTTGGTGTATATAATTAAGTAAAAATAATTCGGATGGGGAGGTGGGTTGCATTTGAAATTAATAAAATGAATATTTTTCACATTTACATATATTAACATTAATAAAACACTTCGAATTCAATATTGTAAATCTTTCATTTTATACGGATTTTTTTCTAAATGCTAACATTGTCTCGCTGTTTTACACGGCTAATAGTTTCATGCGATGGTAAAGGCCCCTCTCTATATCTTTGGGAAGAAAGAGGGGGAATTATTATCGCACGAAAAAGATGCTATTGTTGGTCCCTGTTGATGGCCTCACTGGTTTTGAGAAGAAAACAGCGCTATCCATTTGTTTGTATATGCGTGTAGTGATAAACCCCAAAAAAAGAGAGAAAAAGTAAAATATGACACTGATGACCACGAAGGCAGAGTAGGGAATTCATAAACAAGGTCAAATAAATTAGTATAACCGCTGTGGAAACTAAACTTGAAATTGATAGAAAATAGCAAATGCAAGTTATTTGTAGTATATTGTAATTCATATGACATGGAAAATCGGGAAAATTTAAAAATCTTTAGGTGAAAATTTTACGGATATTGAAAAAAGGGCTTGAAACTATTGCTCGGTCCACAAATATGAGATGACCTTGGTTAAAGTATTGTAGTCTACAATACGACATCAATAAACAATGAGCAATATTATTACCGTATAGTCTAAATCAGGCCTGAGATAAACAAATGAATAAAATTTAAACCAGATGCTCCCAGGACGCAGCTTTATACGACCGCAGAGGTCGAACCCTGAACAGTTGCAGCAAGTGTGGACACAACATTTAAGCTTGATACAACTCTGAATTTGGATTGTGATTTAATAGTTGACACAACATAGGTTTCTGACACAGAATGAATGTGGTATAAGAACTTACTAAAAAACTTAAAATTTTTAAATTGGACAGTAAATTTTACCTATTATGGTCCAATATCCAAAATCTAAATAAATGGTTAGATTCAGCATATCATAGAACCACAAGAATTCAATATGTTCAATTTTAGACCCTTAAGACCTCAATGTGGACCAATTTAATAACCGGGCCCAAATATTAAAAATCTAAATACATGGTTAGATTCAGCATATTGAAGAACCCCATTTATTCAATTGTTGTTGAAATCAAACAAAGTTTAATTTTTGACCCTTTGGACCTTAATGTAGACCGATTTGAAAACGGGACAATACTGTGCAATTGAATACTTCTTGCTATTGCGCAAAACTGTGCAATTGAAAATTTCTTGCTATTGTGCAATATTGTGCAATTATATTTCTTGCTATTGCGCAATACTGTGCAATGAAAATTTCTTGCTATTGCACAAACTGTGCTATTGAAGATTTCTTGCTATTGCGCAATACTGTACAATTGAAGATTTCTTGCTATTGCGCAATATTGTGCAATTGAAAATTTCTTGCTATTGCACAATACTGTGCAATTGAAGATTTCTAGCTATTGCGGAATACTGTGCAATTGAAAATTTCTTGTTATTGCACAATACTTAATATAATAATTTTGGACCCCGATGTGGACCAACTTGAGTTGTTAATGTCTGTGTCATTTTGGTCTTTTGTGAATAGTTGTCTCATTGGCAATCATACCACATCTTCTTTTTTATATTGAAAACTGGGCCCATAATAAAAATCTAAGTACATGTTTAGATTCAGCATATTAAAGAACCCCAATAATTCATTTTTTGTAAAAGTCAAACTAAGTTTAATTTTGGACCCTTTGGACCTTAATGTAGACCAATTTGAAAACAAGACCAAAAATTAAGAATCTGAATACACGGTTAGATTTGGCATATCAAAGAACCCCAATGATTCCTTTTTTGATGAAATCAAACAAAGTTTAATTTTGAACCCTTTTGGCCCCTATTTCGTTCGGACTAAAACTCCCAAAATCCAAACCTTCCTTTTTTGTCATAAACCTTGTGTTAAAATTTCATAGATTTCTATTAACTTATACTATTATTGTGCAAAAAACAAGAAAAATGCTTATTTACATCTCAAATTGCAAAAATCACTCTTAGTCCTGTATCTTCTCTCTTCTACTGTTGATAGTAGAATTAGCTAGCAATAGTAGTGTAATGTAATCTTAAGGGCTAGAGTTATAGCTCTGAAGACCATTGTAAATATCAGTTGCATGTATACACTTCATGAATGGTTCTCTGCATCTTATTTCCCTACAAAGATATGACACAAGTTCAGACAACTGCTTTATTAATTGAAGACAAACATTATGTATTTAAAGAATTACTGCATGCGTTTACTCTTTTAATTGTTTGGTATTTGACAGTAAGGATCATTAGGTTTGATTAGACAGTTAAAAAACGTATCTTGATATGTTCCTTTGGTTATTCTTGTACTTGAGTTGCTGTCTCATTGGCATATACCCACATCTCTTCAAACAGTGTAAGCTCCATGTAATGATCTTAAAAAAGGTTCATACGAAAGCTTAAATCAAAAAGGTTATTGCGTATAAATTAAGTGCTTTATTTCTTCCAATTAAAGAAATTATAAAAATGCATTGAACAGAGTTAAAACGTTACATTTTTCTTAAAAATATGGCTAAAAAAAAAAGTTAAGACTTAAATTATACTTAATATTTTTTTATGGAAACTTAAGACAAGACCATATACATTAGAGAGGGCCATCATGGGGTTTTTGATTATGTGATTACTTGGCCGTTTTTTTAATGATTATTTGATTATTAAGCCAAATATTTCATGATTATTTGATTACCTAGGACTGTATTTTTAGTTTATGATTATTTGATTACTAAAGATAAGCAAATATTAAATGATTATGTGATTATATTGGCAAAAAAATGGTGATTATGTGATACTAGGACCCCCCCCCCCCCATGAGGGGCCTCATTAGACCGTATTGTTATGCGTTTACTTTTCTGCATTAGCTAGAGGTATAGGGGGAAGGTTGAGATCTCGCAAACATGTTTAACCCCGCTGCATTTTTGTGCCTGTCCCAAGTCAGGAGCCTCTGGCCTTTGTTAGTCTTGTATTATTTTAACTTTTAGTTTCTTGTGTACACTTTGGAGTTTAGTATGGCGTTAATTATCACTGAACTAGTATATATTTGTTTAGGGGCCAGCTGAAGGACGCCTCCGGGTGCGGGAATTTCTCGTTACATTGAAGACCTGTTGGTGACCTTCTGCTGTTGTCTGCTGTATGGTCGGGTTGTTGTTTCTTTGGAACATTCCCCATTTCCATTCTCAATTTTACATATACATTAGTTTCTTAAAGCCTTACAATTTCAGCTTTGGAAAGTCTCCTGTCCTCTGACAAATGAAATTATTCACCGTTAGTTGTCCATAGAACTGTGGTAAATTTTCGCAACTCCATCATGTTAAAAGGAAGTGCTAGAAAATACAATAATGGAATAATCATTAGTTAAAAACTATAAAATTTTATGAGATGATGAGTAGCAATTAATCATTATAAAAGGTAAATTTTAATAAGTATACAATGAACAATGTCTGCAGATCTGTTTTAATTTGCAGGGTTGCAAAATAATGAATAGCTATTTAGATAGTTTAGTGAATTGTAATTGGATAAAAAAAGAACCAGAGGAGCATGAATTGTATTTATATAGCCCTTCTATTAAACATTTATGGAATTGTAAACATCAATTAGTACTTAAGGATGGTATATTATGCTATAAATGGTTAGATCCAGTTCATTCAAGACTGTTACTAGTTGTTCCGAGATCTTTAAGACACAAACTTTTAGAGAATTGTCATGATACTAAACTATAAGGGCATTTTGGACAGGCAAACACTATTGAAAGATTAAAACATAATTACATTTGGTATGGTTTAAAGGAAGATGCGAGAAATTATGGGAAGTCTTGTCGTACTTGTAATGTCAACAAAAAAGCCAACGTCAAACCAAAGGGGCCTTTAGGTCAATTTCATGCAGGAATTCCTATGGTAAAATTACACATGGACATTCTAGGACCACTACATGAGAGTTCTTCTGCTAACAAATATGTATTAGTGTTAGTAGATCAATTTACAAAATGGATGGAAATGTTCCCGTTACCGATTCAAAACACAATTACTGTAGCTAAAACATTACTAGACGGCTTCATTTCAAGATTGGGATGCCCAGTTCAAATTCACACTGGTCAAGGGAAAAATTTTGATGGTCATTTGTTTCATGATATTTGCAGACTGTTACAAATCGTCAAGACTAGGACCACTCCATATAGACCGTGATCTAACGGACAAGTTGAGCGATTTAATTGAACCATTTTACAAGCCATCAGATGTTACTTGAAGGGAAAACAGAACGATTGGGACCTTCATTTGCAAACCATTGCTAGTGCTATACGATCAACTGTAAATAGACAGACATGTTTTACACCTAACATGATGATGTTAGGTCGGGAAGTACTGCATCCAATCAATTTACTGACAGGAACTTGTTCTGTCAATTTTTAGGCCAGGGAAACAGTTCATCGTGTAAATGTAATTGACCTGAAAAACACTCTTCAGGAAGCTCATAAGTTAGCGCGCGAAAATTTACAGGCAGCTCAGCTTCGTCAGAAAAGAACTTACGATATAAAATTATATCATAAAACTTACGAAGTAGGAGACATTGTTTTCAAGTTGGATTCAACATCAAAAGTAGGTCAGAGCAAGAAACTCAGGGCTCCCTGGCAGGGACCCTATGTAGTAATCAGAATTTTGTCCCCTGTGTTGTATGAAATTACAGGTAGGAAGAAAGAGATGATAATACATCATGATAGGATAAAACAATGTGACGACGAAATTGTCCCATTGTGGATAAAGAGACTTCCAAACCGTCTGTTTGGTCAGTGTGTTCCAGAGGGGAATGTGGATTCAAGAAAAGAAGAAAACGAGTTGCCTGATGGTTGGTCATATGTTTTATTTTCACTTCCATATTCAAACTGTAACAGCAGTGCTGTCCAATTGAATAGGAATGATGAAATTTGTGGCAATAGTGACAGCAGTGCTGTTCTCTTGTCTCCTGATAAGAATACTTTAAAAGTACCTGGATTGGATTTAGACAGTGAAAATGATATTAATCATGGTAGTTGTGCTGATCCATTGGATTTGACTAACATGAGTAGTGGCAATAGTGACAGCAGTGCTGTTCTCTCGTCTCCTGATAAGAATACTTTAAAAGTACCTGATAAAACTGAAACATCAGGTACAAATGTAGAGTAAAAGAAAGAGGTTTCTGCCAAGCTATTTGTCAGATTATTTGGTGGATGTAGTTAGCGAAGAGTTTTGAGTGATGATGTTAATCACAAATGTTTTTAAATATTTTTGTATAGCATGTTAAAGTATGTAATATTTTTTCCTATTTTTTTTATTTCATGAATACACATAAAGGTAATAGTATTTGCTAATTTTCAAAGCCTTATATAAAAAAAAAATAAGTAAAAATGAATAATGCGTAGGTTCATTCAGTATTTTCCAGACTGGTATAATGAATGAGGAAGAATTGGATTATGGGGAGGAGGAGAACAAGGACCACTTAACTGAACCTAAAAGGCAGGTAGCTATCAGAGGTGAGGCTACAAATGGCACAGGGAGTGTGATATTTGCTTTCACACATTTACCAATCCAAGAAGACACACCATTCAAACTCATCTACAATGGTATGTGGCGCCAGAGACTGCCTGTTGGATTTGTGGTACTCAGGAACAGACAGCCAATTTCCTGAACAAGCACATAACTCGCTGTCATCCCACAAATGCTATTGATGCTACCTTTAAGAACAGAGAAGTGATGTACGCTGATCGAGCTAATGAACGGTCTTCTACGAGATGTTAGCACGTGCACTAGGTACCTCCTTCCTTGTAGGCCTTGAAGAGAAACTGAATGCCAAAATGGGAATAAGGACACAATTGCCGCCTACAGAATTTTCATATTTCAGAAGTTTAAACTCGTTAAATTGTATTGAACCTCCCGCTGATTACAAAATTCCAGCTACTCCATTATTGGAAATTTATCATATTCTACATTGAAAAATTCTTAAAAATCTCATTGGCTAGCTGGAATTTTGTAATCAGCGGGAGGTTCCATACAATTTAATTTCAAGAAAGAATCCACGAGTTTAACTTCTGAAATATGAAAATTCTGGCTGTTAAAATTCGAGGAAAGAAAAACAAAGAGGGACTTCAAATTGGACAACTGAGTACAAAATTATCCGGACCACTACATATTATAGACTCTCACTTCCATCTAGATCAACTATGCAGGTAGATGGGTAGTGGAGCTTTCCAGGATCTGGATGACCTTGGTTCCCAAAGCACTTATAAGACAGAGTTAAAATATGCCATTGCTAACTTTGTTTTTCCGTCAGCTTGGCAAAACCGTTTAAGATTCACCTTTGGCATTCATCCTAAAATTGTAAGCTCATCGTCAACTTCATCTATTGAACATAATTGGACTGATCTTCAAAATTTACTAAAATCAACAAAAACAGTGGCTGTTGGAGGGATTGGTTTAGATGACTATACTAACCCTTCAAGAAAAGATTTTGAACGACAGATAACATATTTTAGAAAGCAACTTTATTTGGCCGCAGAATTGAATTTAACCGTAGTTATCCACTCAAGAGGAAAATCATCACTGCATGAACATGTTTTGGCCACATTAAGTGAAATATGTAAACCAGATCAATTAATTCATTGCCATTGTTTCACCTGTACCACTCAACTTTACTCAGCAGCCGTCAGTCAGTGTTCTAACATTGTTTTTTGGCATTTCCAGATTTATTTTGAAAGACCGGTACTCAAATATTGTAGAAATTGTGAAAACTTTTGGCATTACATGTGCAGTTTTGGAATCAGATGCCCCATATATCCCTCTTCATTCTCACACCATTGGAAATCCTTATTCAGTACATGCAGTAGCACTGAAAATATCTGAGCTTTTACAGCAACCGATTGAGGATGTCTTTAAAATTAGTACTGAAAATTCAAAAAATATCTATAAATTATAGTGAGATATAAATACTTGTGACTTTTTATATATATATGTACATATTTTTTGTGTGGGCTAATAATTATATTACCTCTTTAAAAGGATTTACAGAATGTGTGAATGATGGACATTTATATCTATATATGTAATTAATTATATTGGTGGAAGGAATGAGATAGAAGGATGAAGAATCAGAGTAATTTATGTTATGCGGAGTTCTAGTGTGCGACAGCTGTGCTGTTCACTTAGAATTTTGTGTAAGGATAGGATGATGAAGAATCAGAGTAATTTATGTTATGTGGAATTCTAGTGTGCGACATCTGTGCTGTTCACTTAGAGTTTTGTGTAAGGAAGGTAATCGGAATGGTGAAGGAATGTTCAAAGTCACAAAGGATGAAGAATCAGAGTAATTTATATTATGCGGAATTCTAGTGTGCGACAGCTGTGCTGTTCACTTAGAATTTTGTGTAAGGATAGGATGATGAAGAATCAGAGTAATTTATGTTATGTGGAATTCTAGTGTGCGACAGCTGTGCTGTTCACCTAGAGTTTTGTGTAAGGAAGGAGATCGGAATGGTGAAGGAATGTTCAAAGTCACCCATGTCATTCCGACGAGTTGTTAACATTTAATTACATTGAATTGGATTTTTAATATATGGATATTCGCAATAACGGGTTATGTATATCAAGACATGAATAAATAAAAATTCTGCGGATAGGAACATTACTGCAATTGCCTTCACAACCATGTGAATGGTCAACAAAAAGAAGATGACAGGAAGGAGTGTAGTGAGTCTCGGAGGTGATCCTACTCTCAGGAGAAATATATCTCCTTAGCCGGAAGTGAGATCTTCCAATTCGGGGCTTCCTGTTCTTACCCATGTTCTTTGTCAGAGGTGTGTTACACAGCTCCTACAAGAAGTCTAGATAATATATAGAAGCCACGCTAGTAACTGTCAGTAAGTTATTAGCAAGCCCACACAAACACTTCAATAGTTCTAATTAATGAAGTATTTGAAAGTATATTTACAAATGCACAAATCTTCAAATATAATAACCTAGCTTTACAAATTTCGGGCATGGTGATTGCCACTTCCTCCGTTTGTTTTTATCTAGTTTTACCGCAAAGGAAGGATAAGTCTAGAAAAATTCCGAAAATATCCAACTCGTGTGTTTGCATATTTAGACACGCCCTCACATTACAATCATTCGAACCGATTGGACCCAGACTCTACATATGCATATGAAGCGTCTGGATAATCGAGACTAGTAATAAAAGCGAGTTTTACCGTTTGTTTTTTTTTGGGGGGGGGGGGGATTGTTATTGTCTATTTGTCTTATTTGAAAATTATATTCGTCCATTTTGTTTTAAAAATACAGTATGATTTTATCTGTTTTACCCCATAATTTTTAACAAATGTGTATTCCCAAATGCCTATGCGAGAATTCTTATGTGCAAATTTCTATGTGTCTAGAATGAGGTTCCTGTTAGAAATTTAGGTAACATTTTTCTAATATATATACGCTCTTTAGTCGGATTGTCTTTAGACACATTTTCCATTTACATTCTCAATTTTAATAGAAATATGTCTTATTTTGAAAATAAAATTTTATTCAGATGCCTGAAAATATGAAGATTTTAAAAAGGCAGACGTGTTGTGTTATATTTGTATTTTTTATTAATTTAATTGTGACCTTAGAGTTATTTATGCATCTTTGAACGCGATAAGATGGTTAAATACATTTAAAATACAATATCAATTAAGAAAAGGCTTTCTCCGGGCAAATGGTTTCTTTTTCAAAATTCAACACTTATCCATTGTATCTATATAACATAATGTAACTTAATGCGACTGTCATACAAGTGATTATTTTTGCTAGCTATAAAACCAGGTTTAATCCACCATTTTCTACATAAAAAAATACTTGTACCAAGCCAGTAATATATAATTTCTTTTTCAGTCGTTTAATGTGTTTGAGCTTTTGATTTTGTCATTTTATAAAGCACGTTCCATTTTAAATTTTCAATAGAGTTTGGTGTTGTTATTACTTTACTTTATACTATGACAGACGGCAACCACTGAATAATAGACCCCAACAAATAACATCCTTGTATCTTTAGTGAGTTTTTATAAAGACAACAGTACCGATCTATCAGTACTCGCACTTTCCTTAAAGCCAGTTCAGGTAATATAACAATAAATAAATAATGTTCTGCCAGACCAAATGGCTTGAGAGAAAAAAGTGCAGTTGTTTTTACAGGTGAACTTGTGATCAATCTAGATGCGATTTATTAGAATAAGCATTCCCTAATATGTTTGGTAATCTAAGTTCATATGGCTATACATAATATATACCAGTTGCAATAGTCCTTCACGCTATATTATACTTATGGATATCAAATTGACCAATATGCAAACTATTGATCATTTATTCACTTCATCAGGATGTCTCACTCTATTTTTGCCCACAACGGCATAAATTGCACTTGTAGAAGCTGTTTCTATATTTTTTACAGAATTATTTGTTTTTCGACTTTTGTCTACAACTGCATACACACAACCACTTTCGGTAGGGGCATTGCTATGTTCAACGCCATCATCTTCTTTGTCTTCTAAATGAGTATTGGTGAATTGACGTGTATTCAGACTTGAATCTTGAATGTTTTTGTTGTCGTCAACAGTACTATAATCACCTTCATCGTCACCGCCTATATGTCTAGGTATATCTCCATCAACAGTAGAATAATTAAAATCGATATCGTCATGTCGTTCAGAAGAGGCATACAAAACATTGTATTTTAGGCCATCGTCATCATCATCGTCGGCGACATAATTACCTCTGTGGTTTGTACTGTTTTCTTCTTTGACATAATGGTGCAACTTTCTCCTGTAATTGTATAAAAAGAGTATTAAAATAAACAGAGTCTTTGTCGTAATGGATATCAATGGCGGATCCAAGATAGGCCTCCTCTTTTTGATAGCCTAAAACAATAAAAAAAAAAATCAATGTTTGTCAAAGAATTTTTCGCTAAACTCCGCTCAGCAGTTTCATTTATAAGGAATAACGTTCCCTTTTAAAATCTTCGAAAAATCACGACTCCTATAAAACAAATTGGAAAAAATAGTATTTGTTAAAAGTAAAGTCAATAGAACAATGAAATACATAAACTTTGTAAAATACTACTGATGACATGTACCTATTGTTCAATTTTTAGTTTTTTATGTTGAGTTTTTGTATTCTGTTGTCGTGTGTAGTTTTTAGCTATTGCTTTGTCAGTTTATCTTCTACTTATCTGGTTATATTATTGCTAAAACGAACATTTCTAGAAAAGAATATTTGTCGACTTATAAATGTAAAGCTTATTTTTAAGTCGTCTTTTCAGTAATCTATGAAAACGTGAAATGAGATGTCAAACCCTTAGCCTAAAACATACAATATGTAAAGGATTAAAGCAACCCATATTCATTAAATCTTTATATCAAATATTTGCGGTGCACTTAATATTAATTCATTCTTTGATTTAAAATAAGTAGACTTATATTTGTTTCACTTAAAAATGTACTATTTGATAAATAGTGTCTACATCAGAATTGTGTTTATTCCTACGCACTGGAAAGCTAAATACATGTTTTTTTTAGTAACACATTTCTGACAAACCAGGAAATTTAATTAAGCCCAGTCTGTAACAGTTGACACATATTGAAATTAAAAAATATATATCATCCTATTCAGAGCTTATTACACCAACTAAATGGAGAATTTATCTTTAAAATGCAATAATGTAAAACGGAGGAGTAATTATGGAACTCTAGTTGTAAATTGGGACAATTGTAAAGCTACTTGAGGTAGATTTTATTCAATATCTTATCACATTATGAAATAAGCCTATTTGGAGAGAAAACATAATATTTGCATGATTCAAGAATATATCTGTTTTGAAGAAATGTATGAACAAAAATCTGAACGTTATCGAGCAAATCAGGGAGTGCGGTATATTACCCTTACATAAAAACAGGAAAAACCACTTTTATCATGAAAGAAATATCTACAACATCTAAATTATTTTCAAAGGAAAAATATCTACAATGTAGATAAGAAGAAAAATAAAGAAACTATTGGAATTTTTGAAACAATGATTTTGTTATTGTTCAGTCATTATTAGAATAATAATTCGCTTTTGTCAAAATTGGAGAAGGAACATCGCTGGTGAACTATTCACGTGGAAGAGGATAATTCGGCTTCATTGAATCCGTATTTATGTTACCTTCAATTTAATCCCTTAGCTAAAGATGGATTACTCATGAATTAGACGTGTTTAGTTACCAAAAGTACAAGACTGTGAAACAATTAAAAGATACCAAGTTATGTACTTTTTGTAAACTTGGAGAAGAAACCATTGAACACCTGTTTTTTGAATGCCCAATAACTTTTCAATTGTGGCAGTCTTTTTCCAATATTGTGAAACTTTTCTTTGTAAATTTGATCTCAACAAAGAGAATGTGTTTCTTGGTTGCAAACATGAAAGTTTATTATTGAATCTGCTAATCATAATTACAAAGAATTATATATACAAATGTAAATTAAATGAAACAAAACCAAATATGATCGAGTTAAAGAATGAAATAAAGAAATACCAATTTCTTGAAAATCATATTGCAAAGAAAAATGATAAAGTCCAAGTTTGTGAAAAAATTTGGTCTCCTTTACAGGTAATATTTCACTAAGTGTTGTTTTCATATTATCTATGTTGAGTTGAAAGAAAAGAAATAATTTATAATTTTAAATTTATACATATTGTAGCAAAACAGATGAGTGAAAATATTAGTGTTGTATGTGAGTAAGTCAGAGAGAGAGAGAGAGAAGAGATAAATCAAATACAATTTATATGTAACCTAAAATATTTTTAATGTTAAAAATTAATTAGTCAGAGATTCTTTTTGTATATTGCTATATTTTTTTCTTATATATTCTGTATTACCCCTTGATACAATTGTCAGGTGGTAGTGTAATGGGGTGTGTAAAATCCTGACTATTGAAAAACAAATGAAAGATAAAAAAAAAAACATTTCAAGAGAAACAAGGGTAAACCATTTGATTGACTGATTGGCATATATCAAACAGACTTAGAAAACTCCAATTGTACGAGTTCTTGGTCTATTTCTATTTTTATTTATGTTTATATTTGGTTATATAACCCTTGACAGTCTTTGGAGGACACCTCAATTGTTAATTAGATTGCGGCTAGACTAAACTACAGAAAAAATGCAGATATAAACTATTGAGCTCATGAATTATGGTAAATTGTTTATTTCAGCCATTTTATAATTTTGATATGCGTTTTACTGTGTAGTAAATCAAATACGAGATATAAGTTTTAATATTTTTTACAATTAATATATGTACCTTTTGCATAACACAATCACAACTAGTAATGATACAAGGACAACAAACCCACCACCAGCTCCAATAGCTATGTAAAGAATACTGTCACCTGAAAAATATATGAAAAGACTGACTGACAATTGTTTATTCAAGATACAGTATGCTGAGTTGTACACTTCTTTCTTCTATACTACTATACCCGGATTTCTTTAAATTACGGACTATATTTGTGATAAAGAGTTTGTGGAATTATTTGTCTCAGTTTTTTGTAATTTGTGATTTCTGATTAGTTTTAGCTCACCCAATCAACAGGGTTAAGTCAGCTTTTCTCCTCAGTTTGCGGTCGTTGCTGTTCATTAACTGTTACTAAAATCTTCTTTACTGCTACCTTTTGGCCAAAGTGAATTAAACGTGACCACAAGCTTTTTAATTTTTAACAACTTAAGCTAGAGAACGGCACCAGTTTTCAGACTGTACGCGACGGATGGACTGGACTGACAGACAAGGGCTGGACTAGATTCACCCATCGTCTAGCGGCGGGGGCATACAAAAAAAAACGTGTTTAATACTCATAATTCGTAACTGATACACACTTATTTATTATTTTTTATAAGTCTTTTTAGACCGTCGTTTTCCATCGTGTGTATTGCCCATGAATATATTTTAAGCAAATAAACTCATCATAGATACCAGGAGTTAATTTTGTATATACGCCAGACGCGCGTTTCGTCTACAAAAGACTCATCAGTGACGCTCGAATCCAAAAAAGTTCAAAAGGCCAAATAAAGTACGAAGTTGAAGAGCATTATGGACCAAAATTCCTAAAAGTTTTGCAAAATATAAAACGAAAGTTCAATAAAATACGGTAGTTTTTCTTCCTGTAGGTTATTGTGAAAGTTCATTGCAAAGTTTCCGGTAACCATCACCACACATCTAAAGTTTATAATAAGTTCATTACATTCACCAAGTCCAATAGCTGGATATATTTACACATAGTTCATTTGAATCACCAGTTAAATAGTTCGATATACATAGTTCATGTTTTATTTCCGTCACCATCAAAGTATAAAGTTCATCAACTGCTGGAAAGGGCGCACATCTTTGTACAAATGTCGTCATCATCATCTCCATTACGTAGTATTTGACGCATCTAGCTGGTTGTTTCGTCCTTCTTAAGAGGCTGTTATCATCGACATTCGGTTAAGTTTTGTCCTTGACCAATGGCACGGAGGAAGACATCTCTCTGTTGTCAGTAACATCTATTCCAACCAATTGCGAAGACACCATTTGTTTTTACCAAATTGTTCGTGGCATTAGAACCAGAACTCACAACATTCTTTTTGGCTAACCAAGATATATTCTTAATTAATTAACAGTACAAAAATATGGCTATTCCAATGAAGATGGCACCTAAACCCCACTGATAAATTTATCCCAATTTGGACAAACTAAAACTTGTTTACTTCCCCTTAATTTCCTATTTTTTTATTTATCAATCAGATAATTGACAGTTTGTTAGCACGCCTTAAGTTCCAAAAGTTATCTAAGCCTAGCAAAATTAAGTTTTCACAATTTCTACGTATATAAATCAATACGTTCTTTTTTATATCAAATTATCTATTTAAAACAAATACGTTCTTTTTTTTTTTATATTAAATTGTCTATTCAAAACAAAAAAAATAAAAGGGGAAAACTGTCGTATACAACTTCTACAAGTTTTTAAAATCCTACATAATAAAAACAAATATATGTTTATTAACACAAGACATAAAAAATAGATTTAAAATTTCACAAATTAAAAAAAAATATATATATAATGTGATCCTTTTCTACAACCCCTACACCTACATAATACCTATAACAAATAATATATACTAAATATTATATGTGTTACTTTGTTCCCAATTGTAATACTTTTACAGTTTTATTTTATTTGCTTCATTAATTAATCTTAACGTTAAATATAGACCAACAAATTAACAACATTTAAGATTCCATTAATAAAATTTTAACTACCTCTTGCGCAATTTGTTACTGACTCTACATTTCATATTTGACAACAAAAACACCTTATTGCGGAAAAAATGTCGTTCTCTGTAATGTATTACATTTTTCTAAAATTAGTATATAGTTTCCTTATACTATTTCCTTTCTTTTTTATATATCTATTTTTCATTTGTTTTAAAATTTCAAACCTACTGCCTATCCCTTTTATACATTTACATACGACTATGTTGAGATCTGAGTTTAAAAATAGTATATACATTTAAAACTTAACTAACATCTTAAAAACTAAAACAATCAAAAAAAATCTATAACTACTTATGAACAAAACACATCGTTAAGATTTTTTTTTTCAATTCCTTTATAAATTATTTCCTTATTCTTATCTTAATTTCTAATAATAATCCTCATATTAAAGTGTTCATGAAAATTTTCAATTTTACTTCAAAGCTAGTTTTCCTTTTATATCAATTATATATTTCATTTACATTTTTGTCAATAGTTCATATGTTTCTCATTTTTTTCTTTACAAATATCAGTCTACTACAACAATACTAGTAAATCCTTAAGGGCAAACATATCCATGTTTTTCTTTAATGTGCTACTTTCTGAAGATACTTCTCTTAATCTATTACAATATGTAAATATGGCGTAATCTAACACCATAAACAACTTGCACCATTTAATAACTTAACATCACTTATGTTAATCATCCGAAGAAGGGGTTGGAATCTAAAATTATAGACTATTTGTTTTCTCTAAACAAATGTGCGTTAACACTATCCAACTGCGAAACCATCACCCAATGGTTCTTACACGCAAACAATGTATCCTCAAAGTACCCTTAACTTCATCTACCAAAGGTTCTAAATCAACCTTAATTGTTCACAACTGTCTTTAAAGTAGAATTGTTCGAATGTTCAGTATCTCACACGGGCACGTGATCGTATAGTGTAACTGTTCATTCCTGTTAGACTATTTCGGATATTAAGCACATGGGTTCAAGCCTACCCACGAAGGGGGAGACCTTGGCGGAATCTCCGGTACCAATCTCTTGTACCAAGCTGTCCTCCTTCAAGTCCAAAGCTGGATCTTATATAGTCCAGTTGTCCATAAACATTGGCCCATAGCTAATGGCCGGTTACGTATTCGTCTGGATGTTAAATAATTCTAGTCTATGGCCGTGTTCACATTGACCTAAACTCGGTGTTGTGTAAGTGTAACTCACACGTAAACTAAACAAAATTACGTTCCCATTGATAAAATTCAATGTTTACATGTAGTGTAAAACATGTTTTGTCTACATGCAGTCGATACTCGATGTAGGCCTTGTGTAGATTAAGTGTACACAAAACTAGTCATTTGAAACATTAGTTTCACCGTGTATATTTAAGGAAGAAACAATTTTTGAATAAAATTGATATTCATAACAATTATTAATAAAGTTCTTTACGGAAATATTTGTCTAAACTTGATATATTTTTTTTTTTTTTTTTTTAAACTTTACGTAGCTTTATTAAGCCCTTATCAAGACTCAAAGCAGCATCATTGCCGAACACTAATTCATTTGAGAATTAAGGTCTTTCCGAATCGACTTGACTTGCACAGAAATGTTTGCCACTGGTCTTTACTCAAACAACGGTTCACTCATAAATGCATTACTTAAAAAATGTGAGGTAAATGTATTGTTTGTTTAGTACATGTATCTCGGATCCGTTAAATTACCCTTAAATAAAAACAACATTACTCCCTCCTTTGCCAAATACTCCTTGGAGAAGAAATACCATTTGAAACAAAAAGAACGAATAGGAATATAGTGATCCCTAATATATCATTCCTTCTTCTCCTTCAATCTCTGTACCGTAATTTCTGTACCGACGTAATGCATTGGCTTTATGAGAATAAAAATATTTATCCATATTGGTATTATATTAGTAGGTTTCTCTATATGAATTGCATTTTGAATAAAAAAAGCATATTCACCTGAGAAAGTGAAATTTTTCCGCGCAAACGTTTTATTCCGTTTTTTTTTTTCGATGCTGGTAATCAATTTTTTTTCAACATTTAACACTATAATGTATGGGGAAACCCTTGATTTATAATAATTTTGTATCATCTGCAGGACCTTTTATTTTTATCCAATTGGGGTTCGGAATATTTCCATCGATACCCCCCCCGATTTGAAGTCAAATGGTCGTTCCCTTACTGCTAGAAAAGTTGTCAGAAAACTTTGCATTCGGTTATACGTAATGAACATTTAAATGACATAGAGTTTACAAGTGTGAACAAATATTATGTACAGGTAATTAAACAAGGTGTATAGATGTGAACAAATTTAATGTGAAACCAATGGCCAGTACGTTAAACTAATTGTAAACAAGTTTACTGTACATGGCGTTTGGTGTGAACACGGCCTATGGTTAATTGTCAAACCCTGAAGGATACATGTTATTTCACAGTAGACATGGTCATTTATTGGCTGCAGGGTATACATGGTATGTCTATAATATTTGAACAGATCGTTATTTAAAAGTGTCCAAAGTGTACATGATTGTTATTGAATTGTTTAATTCCTTTTTAATAAATTTCCTAATTAATACTCCTTGATAATTAATGATATGAAACACAATTGTGTTACAAATACAGCTATAAGGTAATGTGACCAGGTCTGTACGGTTGAACAATCGGTTCATCATTTACTGTGCGAATTTTATGTTTTACCGTCTTTGTATATCCAACATCAGCATCACTTTTCGAAAAAATATCACAATGTTTTTATTTTATCTCTCTGCTTGCTTGTTGTTGACAAGTGACTAATATCTACAGGAATTTCAAAATCTTCTATCTTTGACAAATTCACATCAGTTTCTGCACAATAAGCAATATCATGAATATAAATTTCCTCTGTATGTCCAGTTCGGATAAATTCAGCATGTCCTTTATCATGGTTTTCTACATCAGCTTTCAATAAAATACCAACTCTAGTTCTTGGAGCAAGCCATATATAATCATCTCAAATATTAGTAACTCTAAAAGTTAATCGTCCATTTCGAACAGTAACAAACGTATGTACAACAATAAAAGTAGAAGGCAAGTGTCCACTAGTGTGTAAAGGTTCAACAACAGCATCATACAATCTTGGTAAATTCGACCTAGTTCCATTTAAAATAATCACAGAATTTGTAGGAATACGAACTGGTGAATTAGAACAAAGTTTGATAAATCCAATAGTATTACAATGTTCGTTTTTGTCACAAACTTTAAAAAGTTTTCTAAGTTTAAAATTTTCGGCTATTTCGGTAACTTCTTCTGAATACTGGTTCCCATAATCTTCTTGCAAAAGTTTTTTACTAAGCTAACAACGTTCATTCCCAAAAGTCCAGGGACATTTTCTTTTCTCATACGGGTATACCTGTCAGTAGGATCCTTCACAATCAAAACACCTCTGTTTGGCAAACGTTGGGCCATAATGTCAATATCTACTGCAACATATCCTTTTTTTTTTTTTTTTTAAATAAAATAGATCCTTTATTGCACAATTTTCTGCTGTTTACAATTTACTCGACTCACAGCATTCAGTCGGGTATCCCTGTAAATTAGTTACTGTTTAACCAGGGAGATTATACAGTAAAATTATTATATATCCAATATGATTAGTTATACAGTAATAATATATAAATACATTGATTTTGACAATTTGTTTTTTTTACAGTTTCCTCATATTACGTAATTACGGAATTTGTACTATCTATTGTCTGATATTGTTTATAAGTTTGCATTTCTTCTGTAAATACTCCTGATTACCTAGTAGGGGTGTTCCTTAGATAGGAAGCTCATACAAGAAAGAAAGAAGTTAATCGTTGACCTTCACCTTGATCTAAACAAGTTCACGTGAAAGTTGAGATGATCGGATGATTAAAGAATGCCGTATAAATTTTATGATGAGCAGGAGGTTCTCATCTAATTTAAGTGTCTCTAATGGTGAGTTTTTGAAATATTTCCAATTGTTTTATTTATCATAATTTTGTAGAAAGCATCATGATTTATTCTATAATGTCAAGGAATTTCTTGTCTGACATGATTAGATAGTACAGTGTTAATGTTCACTAAGCATGCTGACTTTTTGTACAGGTAAACATTGATCATTTGTCATATGTAAACATACACATGAAACTTGTTTACATTTCCTATGAGTCATCCATGATATGATATTAAATATAAATACATTTATGATATAAACATGGTTATTATATATTTTTATAAACATCACTCAAAAACCTACTTGATTTTTTATCAAGAACTTTCATACTATCAAAGTATTGTTGAAATTCTAACTTAAAAATTCTGTAGACATCAACATTTTTTTGTTTATATTCTGATGCATATGTAGATTTATGAATAGAGAACATTAATACAGTCAGAAATAGATTGATGTCATAGTAGTTTTTATCATATATTTTATACCCAAGTATTAGATTTTTGAAAGTGATTATATGTGTCCCCATTTTTATTTTGTCAAGAAGTAATTTGACCTTTTTCCAAAAAATTTGAAAGTATTGGCATGTGATGAAAAAGTGTTCATAGTTTTCTAATTGGTTGCAAATATGGCACTGGTCATCGCTTTTCAGTTGCCAGATGTACAATAGCTGTTTACAAGGAAGGATATAGTGAAGTAGCTTCCACCGGAATATTTTTAATTTGTTAACTTGTAAACTGTAGAATATGAAGTTAAGCATTTTATACAGATAGCTTGACGATTCTAATTTAAATTGTGTTTTCCATTTTAGAAAGCCAATTGGTGTTTCTTCCTCTACATTACTTGAATTGATGCTTTTATATATTTCTTTTGATGGGAGGTTTTCAATGCAGATCAATTTTGTGTTGTTTTGTGTTTTTAAGTATAGTTTTTTATCTGTTTTAACTTGAGTATGGCACGATTTATCTGATTTCATTTCTATTTGCCATTTTTTTGGTATTGCATTTTTGATTCTTGATAGTTCTGATATCCAATTTGATTTAATTGTCAGTTTATCTAGTACAATCTTTTGTGAGATATTTCCTTCTTTGTCGATTATATCATTAATAAATAGTATCCCATTTGTTATCCAATTTGAAAATATTAAGCATTTGTTTTGAAATTTTATATGCTTATTGCCCCAGATATATTGTTGTCTTATATTAATAAAAGTTGTATCGTTGGTTTTGTTTGAGATATTTTTTATTTTAAACCAACTTTTAATTATTTCTAAGTAAAAAAGGGGGAGTGTTTTACTAAGGTTTGGGATTGCTTTTATGTTACCTGGATTCATGTTGAATAAGGAAAAGTTTTCTCCAAATATATTAAAAAAGAAGAGGGGAATAACTTTCCAGTTTGCAAAGTGTGTGGATGTTAATCGTTTGACCCAGGATAATTGTATAGCTGATAGGAAATTGTCAATATTAATCATTTTTAGGCCTCCTTCCAAATAATCTTTACATAAATATATCCGTTTAACTTTTTCTTTTTTATTGCCCCAAATGAAGTTGTAAATCAGTTTTTTGAATTCATTCAAATTTTTTTTGGATATAGTTGTAACAGATGCCAAGAAAGTTAAATTTGGTAGGATAAGAGATTTAATTACTGTTATTCTACCTATCATTGTAAGATTTCTTCTGTTCCAGCTATTGATTGCATCTTGAGACTTTCTTAAAATCTTTTCTGTATTTAATCTGTCACATTCATCTTTGTTAATTCCAAAATATACCCCTAGACTTTTAATAGGTTCTTTATTCCAGTTTATATTTTCATATTTATCTTTGCAGCTTTTCAATTGGCCTAACCATATGCCCTCTGTTTTAGATCGGTTAAGTTTAAGACCTGATAGTGTTCCAAATATTTCAATCAAGTTTAAAGCATAGCTTATTTCCTGCTTAGATTTTAAAAAAAGAGTAGTATCATCTGCTAGTTGTGAAATTTTCAGACTATGTGTTTTAGAGTCTAGTTTAATTTGAAATCCCTTAATACCAGTATCTTGTCTTATTCTACATGCTAGAATTTCTACTGCTATTGTGAAAATTAGAGAACTGCATGGACACCCTTGTCGTATCCCGCGAGATACATTATAGGTTTCTGAAATCCAACCATTATTTAGCATACAGCCTTTAATATTTTTATATAATGTTTTAACCCATTTAATAAATGAGTTTGGGAGACCAAATTTTATAAGGGCTTCATACATAAAGTCCCATTCTAATGAATCAAAAGCTTTTGAAAAATCAATAAAAAGTAATGCACCATCAATATGAAAGGTTTCAGCATAATCTATAATGTCTTGGATTTGGCGTATATTAAAACCAATATATCTATTTTTGATATAACCATTTTGATCGCCATGAATTATTTTTAACAGTATTGGCTTTAAACGTTGAGCTATTGCATATGCAATGAGTTTAGTATCTACATTTAATAGTGTAATTGGTCTATAGTTATCCAGTGACAAAGGATCTTTTTTTTTGTAAATTAAGGATATTATACCTATTTTTTGTATGGTTGTTAGTTCTCCTTCTTCATAGCATTTGTTAAAAACTTCAACAGTAAATTCTTTTAAATTACTCCAGAAAGTGCGATAAAATTCTACACTTAGCCCATCTATTCCTGGAGATTTATTTAATTTCATTTTAAATATTGCCTTAGTGCATTCTTCTACTGTTAAGGGGCCCCCCAAGGATTCACTCTCTATTTCAGATAGTTTGTGATCAATGTTGGTTTCATTTATATAATTTTTTATATCTTTTAAATTGGGAGAAGTGCTTTTATATAGATTTTCATAGTATGATCTTTCTATGTTAAGAATTTCTGAGTGTTCTGTAACTATTTTCCCATCTTTATTTTTAAGCGCTGTGATACTCTTTTTGGTTTGTCTTGATTTTTCAAGGCCCAGGAAGAATTTAGTGTTTTTCTCTCCTTCTTCTAACCATTGTACTCGGGATCTTATTTGTGCACCTTTAACTTTATTTAAATATAAGTTTTCAAGTTTTTCTTCAATGGTTTTAATTTCTTTTTCAATGGTTGGGCTTACATTTGTTTTTTCATTTAATTTTCTTAATTTTATTTCTAAATTTTTTATATCATTTTTATTTTCAGATGACCTTTGTTTGCAGTAAGTAAGAGTTGCGGTTCTTACCTCTGACTTAAACATATCCCACAGTGTTTTCAAATTTTTGGTGAGTATTTGTTTTTTATAGTTTTCGATTAATTTATTTATGAGATCAATATAATTTTGCTCTTTAAGTATACTATTATTTATTTTAAAGAATCCCCTGCCTCTTTCTTCCGAATTTTGTCTTACTTGTAAAGAAATGGCTTGGTGATCAGTATATGAGATCATTGCAGGTCGAATATCTGCTTTCATAACATGCGGTCTTATATCGGGACTTATTAAAAAGAAGTCAATTCTACTGGCTATTTTTGTATCATTTTTTCTTCTCCATGTGAATTGACTTGTACTTGGATGAAGTTCTCTCCATATATCTGTTAAATTATTTTTTTTTATTAATTTTTTTAAACTATTCACTGGTTTGTAGTTTCGTGAGATATTATTAGTGTTTTTTTATCATTAATTGATAGGGTTTCGTATAAGTATAAGAATACCCAAACGATTGTTTTCAATTATATTTTGAACCTTTTTGAAAAATTTGTTTCTGTTTTTGTGTTGATTTGGAGCATATACATTTATTAAAGTAAAAATGTTTTCATTTATTTCTATGTTTATCAAAATTATTCTGCCTTCAGTATCTTTTATCTCATTTATTGTCTTACATTTTAAATTATTTTTCACATAGATTGATACCCCTTTTGATTGTGTGTTACCATAGCTATGAAACATTTTGCCATCAAACTCATTATTTATTGTTTTTTCATTTTTTTCTATAAAATGTGACTCTTGCATGAAAAGAATGTTACATTTTTGATTTTTTGTCCATAATTGTAATCTTTCTCTTTTCTGTTTTTGGCCTAAACCTTGACAGTTTAGTGATATAATATGTAGATTTTCACCCATTGTTAAATTTTGAGTTTAAATGTTTTGTTGACATAAATGCAAAAAGAAGATATACATGTACTTGTTTCATCTCATATTTACAGCATATTTTCATTAGTTGTTTGATTTTATGATTACTATAAAAACAATGGTACACAGTTATGTGTGAGATAAGTGCATATAATAAATAAAATGTAAACACAAACTTGACAGTGTACATATATAAATGTAAATAAAACATAACACAAATAAATATAAGCATGCATGCATGTAGTTGAACATATAATTTTATTTACTTGTTCAATATATACTTTAGATTTTTTTGTTGCTACTTCAACATATTTTGAGACTATATACATGTTATATATACACTGAAAAAACAGATATATTTTATTCATATCATGTGTTTTAATTTCATGGTTATTTATTTTTAGGTCTGATGTTTTGGCAGAAGTATGAAATTGTTGGACCATGTACATGGTGTGGGAATTTACAATCAGTTTAGAAGCAATCAGAATGATTATATTTAGCAAAATCAGTACTTGTGTATTTCTATGGAGGAACATATTTGCTGATAATATGGGACTTGCAAAGGATGGACAGATGGATTTTATCATGTGGATTAAAATTGACGTTTGAAGTATTCCTAATGTATGGATTGAATAAGATATCCAAATCTTTTTAATGTGAAATGGAAAAGGACGAAGTATGAATTCTAATATGTGAATTAAAACTGATGGATAATTTGTTATAGAGCAAGCATTTATCATGGAGAGTTTATAGCTATTAACTATAAAAATCAACAGAAAAAGTGATTTTAGACTTATGTGATTTATTGAATCGATATTTATCAAAGATATTTTCTTTATGAACTTTAATTTTGTTGGATTTCTCTTATTTATTTTATCTTTATTTCTACTTCGAGCAGCTAGTGTTTTCCTTATAAACAGTTGAAGTATATGTATAATTATTGTGTTTATTTCATTTATCATGTTTATATGATTCTTTATTATGTTTATACGAGTAAAAGGCATCATAATAAATTTTATTATCAATACAGCTTTCCGTATATATTTATTTATACCTGCAAATATTATTTTTGTGGTACTAGTTTCATCACAACTTGACTTGTTCCAATTTGTCATTTGATGAATAGCATATTTAGAATAGAGACATTTATATCTTGATTTTGTGATATTATTCAGCAATGGGGTCGTTTGAAATTCAACCTTTTTTACAATAGGTCTTATACACAATTTATTACATATATATACATTTTCTTTTATATTTCTTGTAATTCTATTTTCAAGGTGTATATAATCTGAAATTATATCACACTCTGACTTATTTTTTTTTATTTTTTTTTCTTGACTAAAAACAAAAATAGACAAACAAATAAAAAATATAATACAGTATTTACAATAATTCATAGGTGTATTTTATATTTGGACAATTTTGTGTTTTGGATCGTTATGTGTTATGATCAGATGTCCTTGGTTTTGATGAGCCGATCTCACGGTCATGTAACTTATCAGTTGGTGTGGTGGCGGAACGTTTGGCTGATTTCTGCTGAGGGGTTGTCCCGAGGTATTTATCTAAAGGACCATAAGTTGTTGCTGGTGATTTGAATGTTTTTTTCTTTTTCTTTTTTTTTTTCATGTATTGTTCAGGATGCTGTTGATCTGGTTCATCAGACTTCAATTCAGATGGGTTTTGGTCTGGTACCTGTGTTTTGTTTGTATCTGTGGGAAGTTCAGCATTTTTGCTGATTTCCTCAGTATGTGTAATATCTAACAAGTTTTCGGTAGATTGTGATAGAACAATCTCTTCACCTTTCTCAGATTCAGATTCACTTGCTTCATCCGACTCTTCTGACAACACATCTGAGTCAGCTTGACTGTTGTTATCAAACCCAGCTGTGCAGTCTTTAGAGATATGACCATTTGTACCGCACGTCTTGCAACATATCCTATATACGGTATACAAGTTCCATTTGCACCTTTCAAATTAAACGTTATATCAGTTTGTAGATCAGTACACCTCCTGATAAAACCGTATAAAACGACTCTGTTACTGTTGTAACAGTTGACCCAGTATCTACTAGACAGTAAACTTTAAATCCTGCAACATACGCACTAACGGTTGGACATTTACCCACTAAACGATCAGCTTGAATTGAGTCCATACGGTTATCATCTACAATGGGACTCTTCACAGTAGATGCTAACAGTTTCCCGACTTCTTGGAATTCACAACTGTACAGTCTGCAATCTTGTGACCTGGCTCATTACACCCAAAACATAACAAAGTACGTCGTTGTGGCTCAAACGTATTGTATCTACTATTATAATTAGTCGACTGTTGCTTTGTATTAACGGTCTTTGTTAATTTTTCAATCTGTTCACTTTGTTTCTGGACAATACCCAATAATTGGTTGAATATATCGGATTGTTCACTACTACTGTCAGTTTTATCCTTACTAGCGCAAACATCAGCTGTGTGTTCTTCTGGTACAGTATTGTTTTTTTCACTTTTCATCTTTGTGTTGTATCTTTTATCTTAATATTCTTCCTCCTTGGACCACATAATGGCTTCTTCACGTAAATCCAAAAATAGTATATGAGATTGTGCACGAACTATTTGTTTCAGGTGTTTTCTCAAGAAACTGTCTTGTACATTTTGTGAAAATTGGTCGCACAATGTTTTCTCTTTATTAGGCATCCCAGTAGAATCTTTATTTGTAATTTTACTCATTTAATCCATTAACACATACGAATATTCCCTGAGTGATTCATTTGGCTTTTGCACACGATCCAAAAAAATCTTCTGTAGTTTCGTAATGTTATCCTTTACACCAAAGGCATCTTGTAAAATTTCTAAACTTTTATGTGGACTTTGTCGAACTAGATGAGAACGGTATTTCACTTCATCTTTAGCAGAACCTTCAAGTTGTAGATATATAAAATCCGCTAGTTCTTGTCGGGATATCTCACGTGCATGTAACACAGTATTTACATCTTCAATCCAATCTTCCACTGGAAAATTATACCTAGAAAATTCGGAACTTTTCTATCTTTCTACACATATGCAACATTTTTTTTCGTTCGACGGTGATCTTTTCACTTCACTTTCACCACTAGGTCTCCAAGACAATTCTTTAATTCTATTCTGTACTTCATTCACTTGCTTTTGTAAAGACTTACAAGTAGGATTACTTGCCATTATGAACTTTCAAAACTATTGAAAATTACCACAAAAATATTTACAAAAATTGCAAAAATACACAATATATAACTCCACTCTATATTCACAAAAAATGAATCAATGCATAACTATAATCCAGTGTGAATAATACACATAATCCAAAATGAATAAAACACATAATCCAGATTGAAAAAATAAAAAAACATATTTCATCATATGTCACCATGTCCCACAATATCACATATATTCCAAATACAGAAAACAGTTACTTCATTGGTAAACGGTTTCGGCACTGTTATACATCTCCGCCAATGTTCGTTTTCAATCGTAAACTCCGACAATGTTCGGTTAAGTCCTTGTATATTCCAATAACACAAATAATCTCCGTCACTGGTCGGCTCTTCTCGTGGATTTCCGGTCTAGTAGAAACTCCGTCAAAGTTCGTTCATCTCCGTAAATATCCCGATAACACACACATCAACTTCGTAAATATTCGGCTTCTTCCGTGGATACACCTCTCAGTCATCAGATGGAATGCCAGCAGTCATTGCCTTCTGGTTTGTCGACGACGCCATTTGTGACCAGGTGGAAAAAGGCTCAGAAGAATTAGTGCAGATTGTTCATGTACTTTATTAAATATAGCATAGAATAGAAGGCAACGACAGATCTGAAATATACAGATAATGACAAATAAATACAACTTTACATATAAATACATATGAATAGATCGTGTTGTAGCAAATAATGTATATTATGTTTAATTACACAATTGCAAATAAATAATAATGCAATATACAGTTAAATGACAACTTTGAATGTAAACAATTTGTAAATCAATGCTAATGAAAACTGTTCACTAAAGTAAGTTGACCATACTACTATATAAAATACTATATAACATTGAAAGTTAATTACAGGTAAATAAGAAAATATAAATTTTGAAATACAATTAGCAAAGTAAATGAAACTAAATAAAATATTTAAGTCAAAAACATTTAACCATAAACTAATTTGAAAAACCCTTAAATGTAAATACCTTATAATGCTGGCTACGACTCAGTGTTGTTTCTGGTGTTTCTTATTCTGCTTTGACAATATAGTTGTAAAGTACAATATTCATAGTCAAAATGTGAACTGTTAAACTAGATAAAACCAGATAAAACAATTATTAAGTAAAGTAGTTTGTCCGATAGCCAGCGGTGAGTAAATATCAAAGAGCCCAGATAGAGTATTTTGGATTCATTGAACCATATAATACAAAATATGTTCAATATAGAAAGATCATTATAGTATAGAGGAAAATAGATATAAACTAAGTACAAAGTTGGGAATAATATCAAATAGATAACCTAAGAATCTAATAGACCAATCACATTAAATTCATTATTGATATACTTATTGAAATATTATTTGATAATGACGAAAACATAATTGGAGAGCATGTTATTTGAAAGAACAACATGCCCAACATTACCAAAAAAAGAACATAAGTGTGAAAAACTGTCAATTGCCACTTTCAATCATATGGAAAAAAGTAAAATCACAAAAAAAAATCCAAAGAAAATTCAAAACGAAAAGTCCTTAATCAAATGGCAAAATCAAATGATAAAACACATCAAACGCATGGACAACAATTGTCATATTAGGACATATATATTATACTAGAACACACCCGTGATATCGCGGCTCCGTGACTGAATTAAAGTATATAACTATGCGCAAGCCTTATTTTAGTATTATTTTTTATCTGATAAAGTCATGCCGATTATAAGATACACTTTTTTCTCTGCTTTCAAATCTTTCTTTTTGGAAATTAATTATTTGGATAACAAAAAGTCCTGAAATGGAGTATTTTTTAATCAACAGCATTGTCCTATGTTAGTTATAAATAAAGTTGAATTCTTTGATTCACTGTTTTATGTCATGCCCGCTAACAAATTGAAAACGGTTCCTATATACACCTTATTTTTAGTATTCGTATTGTTATCTTAGAAAGTCTTACTGATTAAAATACTACAATAGGTAACAATTTGACAATGATTGAATTTAGTAGTGTCAACCCTGTGATTATGATCCGTGTATATAGCATAATCCTAAATACACCGTTTGGTGGTGCACCTGTTAGATGCGGAACGTACAGATAAGGTAATAGGTAACAGGTGAATATACTATTAGTATCGGTATCGGACTCGACCCGGAACTTCTCAATTATTGGCAATATTAATTACGTGGAAAACAAAAGGGCCTGGAGTGATGTAATTTTTAATCTACACCTTTGTACTATATTAGTTATATATAAAGCTGAATTCTTTGATTCGTCGTTTTTTCGTGATGACGGCTGACAAATTGGACCTCGTAATTTTAGTATTATAGATATACCAGGATTGAAATTATATATTTGAGCCCGACGCGCGGTTCGCATACAAAAGACTCCCAAGTGACACTCGAATCAAGCAATGTTTAAAAGGCCAAATAAAGTACGAAGTTGAAGAACATTGAGGACCAAACATTTTTAAAAGTTTTGCCAAATACAGCTTATAAGGTAATCTATTCCTGAGGTAGAAAAAGCCTTAGTATTTCAATGATCAAAGTTTTGTAAACAGCTAATTTATTATTATGACCATATCAATGATAATTAATTATTTGTAGACATTTGCTTTAATTATCGGTGGTAATTTTCCCTATAATAACTGATTGAAAGATTATCTCTATCTACTATATAAGAAATTCAATAAAGGAAAATTATTTTTTATGAATTGTCATCGTAAAAATTTGATGTAAATAGAGAGTTCGTCAATCCTGTGATTCAAAACAATTCTCTATCTATAGCGTTATTCATGATAAAAGAAAGAAGAGAAAATCGTATTTTACCCATGTGTTCTATTTAAAGCCATGTCGGCCATGTTTTTTCGCAAGCGGGTTCATTGCACACATTCTTCAAACATCGTTTTTTTTTCTCCCACTTTGCTTCACTCCTAGTTAGCCTTATCTTCTTTTACACTTATATTCTAATTTCTTCCTCGTTATATCTTGTGCTTGTTTTTAAATTACATACAATCCTATTATGTTTTTGTCATTAGAATGAAATTCAAAACAGTGTGGCTGTGGCCATTGATTGACACACTAAATTCATCCATTGACTGGGACAAAAGAGGGACGAAAGATACCAAAGGGACAGTCAAACTCATAAATCTAAAACAAACTGACAACGCCATGGCTAAAAATGAAAAAGACAAACAGAAAAACAATAGTATACATGACACAACATAGAAAACTAAAGAATAAACAACACGAACCCCACCAAAAACTAGGGGTGATCTCAGGTGCTCCGGAAGGGTAATTTACGTGAACGTTTGTCTGTAACGACCACTGTTCACGACGTACCTACGATAGACATTTAAACTGTGGGGTCACCAAAGATTTCTTAACGCCTTTAATTATAAAATAATTCGAAAAATTAATTAGGAATAACCTTTATGTTTTGATTTATATAATTGGAATAAATCAAAACATCGTGTTATTTCTGATTAATTTTTCGAATTACTTTATTAAGGTGTTGAGAAACTTTGGTGACCCCATAGTTTAAGTGTCTTTAACAAGTACATAGTGAGCAGTGGTCGTTACATACAAACGTTCACCTAAATTGTCCCAGTCAATGAATGAATTTAATGTGTCAATCAATGGCCACAGCCACACTGTTTTGAATTTCATTCTATTAAATAATTGTTAAATTATAAGCATATCAACAAATACTTGAATGTGATTGGTCAGTTAAATTTTCTTTCATAGGTTTACACTTCGATAAACTTTTTTGGTTAAACTACTTTCGTTGCCTCTGTGTAAAATTGGTCACACTAATTATATTCACCGCTCTAAAAAGACTTTAAATAAAAATCAAGGAATGAAAATTTATCGGTCATATGAGGATTGGACACATTTTGGCCACGCCATTTTGGCCAAAAGGTAGCAGTAAAGAGATTTTGGTAGAAGCAACATCTGCAAAATAGCTCACTTAACCATGTGGGTCTGGTGAGCTAAAATTCTATGATTATGGATTTTAATCCGAAATCACAAGTTACAATAAAAACTGATAACTAATTACACAAATTCGTTATCACAAAATACCAAAAAATGTAATAACGAATGTCATTGGTAATAACGAATTCGACCGATTCGTGATAACAAATTTAATCTGTAATAATGAAATATGAAATTCGTGATGACGATTAAAATTCGTGATTTCGAATTCAAATTATGTTTTTGGAAGGTCCTAAATGGGCTTCCATACAAAGGCTGCTTAGTATATGATAAATACATATACACATTTATGGATCTACAAACTGTCGATACCTTCATCTGCCATTGCACAAGGTCCATGGTTTTTCTCTGACTGTCTTTACAGTAAATCCATTGGGTGTTGGATGTGTACTGATTGATACTTTAGTCTTAGATGCATGACTGTTGTATTAGTTGTTAGTGGCTTTGAACTAGCTCTCAGTAACCGCGAGTACTCTCGGATTTGTAATTAGTGTCTTTTTGTTGTTGCGATACATGTATCCAAGTTCACGGCCACGTCCACTTAGGGTTTTTGATAGATGTATATCTATTTGTATCCTTCTGATTTTTTTTTCAACTGATTTTTCATTCTTCTGTTGTACTGTTACACAACTGTCCCAGGTAAGGGGAGGGTTGGGGTCCCGCTAACATGTTTAACCCCGCCACATTCTGTATGTATGTGCTTGTCCCAATGCAGGATTCTGTAATTCAGTTGTTGTCGTTTGTTGATGTGTTAAATATTTGTTTTTCGTTTATTTTTTGTACATACATTAGGCCGTCAGTTTTCTCGTTTGAATTGTTTTACTTTAATTTTGTCATTTCGGGGCCTTTTATGGCAGGCTAGGCGGCATGGGCTTTGTTCATTGTTGAAAGTCCTACGGTGACCTATAATTGTTATTTT